>NC_084748.1:21804936-21854936 GCF_033978785.1 Entelurus aequoreus
ATATTTGATGTTCAAACTGATAAACTTTTTTTTTTGCAAATAATCATTAACTTTAGAATTTGATGCCAGCAACACGTGACAAAGAAGTTGGGAAAGGTGGCAATAAATACTGATATAATTGAGTAATGCTCATCAAACGCTTATTTGGAACATCCCACAGGTGAACAGGCAAATTGGGAACAGGTGGGTGCCATGATTGGGTATAAAAGTAGATTCCATGAAATGCTCCATCATTCACAAACAAGGATGGGGCGAGGTTCACTACTTTGTCAACAAATGCGTGAGCAAATTGTTGAGCAGTTTAAGAAAAACCTTTCTCAACCAGCTATTGCAAGGAATTTAGGGATTTCACCATCTACGGTCCGTAATATCATCAAAGGGTTCAGAGAATCTGGAGAAATCACTGCACGTAAGCAGCTAAGCCCGTGACCTTCGATCCCTCAGGCTGTACTGCATCAAGCGACATCAGTGTGTAAAGGATATCCCCACATGGGCTCAGGAACACTTCAGAAACCCACTGTCAGTAACTACAGTTGGTCGCTACATCTGTAAGTGCAAGTTAAAACTCTCCTATGCAAGGCGAAAACCGTTTATCAACAACACCCGTAAACGCCGTCGGCTTCGCTGGGCCTGAGCTCATCTAAGATGGACTGATACAAAGTGGAAAAGTGTTCTGTGGTCTGACGAGTCCACATTTCAAATTGTTTTTGGAAACTGTGGACGTCGTGTCCTCCGGACCAAAGAGGAAAAGAACCATCCGGATTGTTATAGGCGCAAAGTTGAAAAGCCAGCATCTGTGATGGTATGGGGGTGTATTAGTGCCCAACACATGGGTAACTTACACATCTGTGAAGGCACCATTAATGCTGAAATGTACATACAGGTTTTGGAGCAACATATGTTGCCATCCAAGCAACGTTACCATGGACGCCCCTGCTTATTTCAGCAAGACAATGCCAAGCCACGTGTTACATCAACGTGGCTTCATAGTAAAAGAGTGCAGGTACTAGACTGGCCTGCCTGTAGTCCAGACCTGTCTCCCATTGAAAATGTGTAGCGCATTATCAATCCTAAAATACCACAACAGAGACTGTTGAACAACTTAAGCTGTACATCAAGCAAGAATGGGAAATAATTCCACCTGAGAAGCTTAAAAAATGTGTCTTCTCAGTTTCCAAATGTTTACTGAGTGTTGTTAAAAGGAAAGGCCATGTAACACAGTGGTGAACATGCCTTTTCCCAACTACTTTGGCACTTGTTGCAGCCATGAAATTCTAAGTGAATTATTATTTGCAAAAAAAAAAAAAGTTTATGAGTTTGAACATCAAATATCTTGTCTTTGTAGTGCATTCAATTAAATATGGGTTGAAAAGGATTTGCAAATCATTGTATTCCGTTTATATTTACATCCAACACAATTTCCCAACTCATATGGAAACGGGGTTTGTATTAGGGAGAACATGCAAACTCCACACAGAAAGACTCCTACCCCAGGAATCGAACCCAGGACATTCTTGCTGTTTATTTTTACAATATTTTTTTGCGACTGAGCTGCTCGCTTTTTTTTTTTTTTAATTTTTTTTTTACAATAACTGAAAAACAGTATTTATGTCATTTATGTACTAATTAACAATACAATTATGTTGCTTGAACTGCCAGAATTTGCTTTACCGATAACTTTATGGTTGTTGTAAATCAAAAATCGATTCCATAGTTATTTTTACATTTAAAATCTGGTGAGTGAGCTGCCTTTTTTTTACAATTAAATCTATGTTTGGTTTTACAGTACATTACTGTAAATAGAAACAATTTACAAATGTTTTTACGGTAAAATTATGCGGCTGCCAATTCATTTCACAATAAAATCTGCAGTCCTTTTTACACTGTTACTATAAAACAGGGTCACTACTTTTATTTTTACAGTAAAATCCTTGTGATGTATTTGAATAAAGTCTGACTCCTTGTAAAGATCTTAAAAGACTAACATTGCCCGGCTTTTTTGATTCATTGCCCTTTAACAAGATCTGATAGCTCAGTTACAGTTCTTTTTATTACCAAATATGTGTTGTATGTGTTTTATGTTGCATGATTGCACCAAGAAAAATTCCTAGTTTGTGAACCCGTTCTCAAACAATGGCAATAAAACTATTCTGATTTATGCATTGAGTGTTAACACCAAAGACGGAAGTCCATCAGTCTGCCAGAGCCTTAATAAGAAACACCATGCATGTTCTTATTTTTCCATTATATACCTTAATAACTTCCGTCCTATATCCTCCATGAGAGCCTGCGTCCTCTGCAGTGGACATTTCTTTTTGACCCTTTTCTCTTGTTACAGTTACAGATTTAGATAAAAAATCATTCAACTTATGCAAAACACAAACACTGATTCTCAGGAGGACATAAACATGTATATCGCCTGTTGTGTGACTATCAGAAAGTAATTAGTCACTGAGAGTGGAAAGCAGGGCTCTGTCTGACACGTTGGGTCCAAAGATGTAACATGAAGTCATTACTGCTATTTTGAGGGTGATTTATTTTTCCTTTGAGTAAAAATAAGATACATTACATGCAGATCAATCAATCAATCAATCAATGTTTATTTATATAGCCCTGAATCACAAGTGTCTCAAAGGGCTGTACAAGCCACAACGACATCCTCGGTACAGAGCCCACATACGGGCAAGGAAAACTCACCCCAGTGGGACGTCAATGTGAATGACTATGAGAAACCTTGGAGAGGACCGCATATGTGGGTAACCCCCCCCCCCCCCCCCCCTCTAGGGGAGACCGAAAGCAATGGATGTCGAGTGGGTCTGACATAATATTGTGAAAGTCCAACACATCAGCGAAAGTCCAGTCCATAGTGGGGCCAGCAGGAACCATCCCGAGTGGAGACGGGTCAGCAGCGTAGAGATGTCCCCATCTGATGGACAGGCTAGCGGTCCACCCCGGGTTGGGAGCAGAGTAGAAAAGAAAAGAAAAGAAACGGCAGATCAACTGGTCTAAAAAGGGAGTCTATTTAAAGGCTAGAGTATACAAATGAGTTTTAAGATGAGACTTAAATGCTTCTACTGAGGTAGCATCTCTAACTTTTACCAGGAGGGCATTCCATAGTATTGGATCCCGAATAGAAAACGCTCTATAGCCCGCAGACTTTTTTTGGGCTCTGGGAATCACTAATAAGCCGGAGTTCTTTGAACGCAGATTTCTTGCCGGGACATATGGTACAATACAATCGTCGAGATAGGCAGGAGCTTGACCGTGTAGTATTTTATACGTAAGTAGTAAAACCTTAAAGTCGCATCTTAGGTGCACAGGAAGCCAGTGCAAGTGAGCCAGTATAGGCGTAATATGATCAAACTTTCTTGTTTTTGTCAAAAGTCTAGCAGCCGCATTTGGTACCATCTGTAATCTTTTAATGCTAGACATAGGGAGGCCCGAAAATAAAACGTTCCAGTAATCGAGACGAGATGTAACGAACGCATGGATAATGATCTCAGCATCGCTTGTGGACAAAATGGGACGAATTTTAGCGATATTACGGACATGAAAGAAGGCCGTTTTAGTAACACTCTTAATGTGCGACTCAAACGAGAGAGTTGGGTCGAAGATAATACCCAGATTCTTTACCGAGTCGCCTTGTTTAATTGTTTGGTTGTCAAATGTTAAGGTGGTATTATTAAATAGATGTCGGTGTTGAGCAGGACCGATAATCAGCATTTCCGTTTTCTTAGCGTTGAGTTGCAAAAAGTTAGCGGACATCCATTGTTTAATTTCATTAAGACACGCCTCCAGCTGACTACAATCCGGCGTGTTGGTCAGCTTTAGGTGCATGTAGAGTTGGGTGTCATCAGCATAACAGTGAAAGCTAACACCTTATTTGCGTATGATGTCACCTAGCGGCAGCATGTAAATACTAAAGAGTGCAGGGCCAAGAACCGAACCCTGGGGAACTCCGCACGTTATCTTAACATAGTCCGAGGTCACATTGTTATGGGAGACACACTGCATCCTGTCAGTAAGATAAGAGTTAAACCAAGACAAGGCTAAGTCTGTCATCCCAATACGCGTTTTGATACGCTCTAATAAAATATTATGATCAACAGTATCAAAAGCGGCGCTAAGATCAATAAGCAGCAACATAGATGAAGCATCAGAATCCATCGTTAGCAATAGATCATTAGTCATTTTTGCGAGGGCTGTCTCTGTAGAGTGATTTGCCCTGAAACCGGACTGAAAAGGTTCACAGAGATTGTTAGACGCTAAGTGTTCATTTAGCTGCTGTGCTACAATTTTTTCGAGGATTTTCGAGATAAACGGAAGGTGGGACACCGGCCGGTAGTTTACCAGGAGATCAGGGTCGAGGTTAGGTCTTTTGAGTAGAGGATGCATAACCGCTTTTTTGAATGCTAGGGGAACAGTGCCAGAGGAAAGTGATACGTTTATAATATTTAACACTGATGGACCTAGTAATACAAAAAGCTCCTTGATAAGTTTCCCAGGAATTGGGTCAAGTAAACATGTTGTTTGTTTTGTCCCATTTACACATTTTGACAATTCCTCCAATGTTATTTCATCAAAGAGAGAGAAACTATTTTGGAGGGCGGTATCCGTCGTATATACAGTCGTATCTGTTTTAATAGAACCCAGTTGTAGCTGAGATGCATTGTCTTTAATCTCTTTTCTAATGACTTCAATTTTCTTATTAAATAAATTCATAAAGTCATCTGCTGAGTGGGTGGAGCTACTGGGAGGAGTCCCTTGTTGGGTTAGTGATGCTACTGTACTAAACAGAAATTTAGGATCATTTTTGTTGAGGTGGATGAGATTTGAGTGATATTTAGCTTTAGCTGAGGTAAGTATGCGTTTATAAGGTATTAAACTATCACACCATGCTTGATGGAAAACCTCAAGTTTAGTCGCACGCCACTTACGTTCTAGCTTTCTGCATGATAATTTCTGGGCTTTAGTTTCTTCTGTAAACCATGGGGTATGCCTTTTAGGGGCCCTTTTTAGCTTTAGCGGTGCTACATTATCAATGGTGTCGCGCAGGGCGTCATTAAAGTTGTTAGTGAGGTTATCAATAGAGCCCACATAATTTGGGAATGGTACCATTACCAAAGGCAGTAGGTCAGTAAGAGTCGTCGTTGTGGCAGCATTAATTTTGCGGCTGCTATAGTAGTTATTATTATTACTATTAGTTTGTTGACAATGAGTCAGAACTTCGAATTTTATAAGGTAACGATCGGACATTACTTTAGTGTACGGGAGTATCGTACCTTTAGAGGTGGTGACACCCCTGACAAGCACTAGATCTATCGTATTACCGTTGCGATGCGTGGGTTCATTTATTATTTGTGTAAGACCACAGCTATCAATTATAGTCTGGAGCGCCACGCATGGAGGGTCCGATGGGGTATTCATATGGATATTAAAGTCCCCCATTATGATTATATTGTCGGCGTGCGTCACTAGATCAGCAACAAACTCTGAGAATTCACTGATGAAGTCCGAATAGGGCCCGGGGGGGTGGTAGATAATAGCCAGGTGGAGAGGCAGCGGTGTGACAAACCTCAAAGTGAGCACCTCAAACGAGTTATATTTATTATTTAGGTTAGGTGTAAGATTATAGTTTTCATTGTATATTAGTGAGACACCCCCTCCCCTTTTAAGAGGTCGGGCAACATGTGTATTGGTATAGTTAGGAGGAGTTGCCTCATTTAGCGCAAACAAATGGTCTGGTTTGAGCCAGGTCTCAACGACGTCAAGTTTGTTGTCTCTAATGACTTCATTAACTAATAACGTTTTGGAAGATAATGATCTTATGTTTAAAAAGCCCATATTATAGGTAGTGGGCTGTTTTGAGGATTGTTTGTTGAAATTATCCGAAGTAGCAATATTAATAATGTTGCGTTTATTATGCGTATTGCACTTTAAATAGTTTCGACCATATCTAGGAATTGATACGACGGGGATATTCAGATTGTTTGCTTGATGTTGCGATAAACTGAACGCATCATAGTTAGCTACCTCAGTACAATGTATGTCTGCCTCTGACACGGTCACAAAAGAAAAAACATCATGTGAGTTGTGTTTTATTCTAAGAGAATTGCTATGTGTGCAGGGATTATCCAGCCTGACGCCGGCTAGTTCTAGTTTAAATGGCTTCTTACCCGGAGACTCCACGCTTCTTTGGTTAGCTTTTCTCTTTGTTGTTAGCCCAGCTCGGCATCCCCGCTTCTGCTTCCGCTCGCACCGCTTATGTCGTCTCCATTGGCGGTCACCGCTAGCACTTGACTCTGCTGCTACAAAGGCCGCTCGATGTAGCCCACGAAGTATTCCCATGCTAGCGAGGAGGTCCACCGTACATGCATCTTTCAGTCTATAACGACCCGATCCATCCACATCCAGAATTGTCTGTCGGTCGTATGTGATCACAGAGTGTTCACGCTTTGAGCCAGCCATGAAATTGACAGAAATGACGGGTGTTTTTTGCCAAATCGCTCTACACTCCCAAGAGCGTTAGCATAGCCGCAGCATACCATGCATACCATCTTGTTATCAGATGGTTAGTGGTTCCTTTGCATCCCTTTGCCGTCCTTTTGCGGTCAACAGAAGTAACGGCACCCAGGTTCACACTCTCTCCATACAAGCCAAACAATTCACAGGCAGGTGCAGGTGTTATTCATTCAGCAATCATTCAGCCCCACACAAACTCCTCCCACACACCCACACACATGTAGCCACACCCACTATCCCAGGTGACAAGTGAGAAACAAATCCCTGCCTCTACATCGCCTATTCCTACTGACTTAAAGAAACATGTGAACATTTAGTTTGCTGCCAACACTGACGCCCTCAACATAAGTGTGCAGTTGACCCAAAACAATTCTTCCAACTGGCAGTTTGGCTACAATGCCTGTAGAATTTGTTTGGATGAATGAAAGTGAGACAGTCCACCAGACCAACTGTGAACTGATAATTGCACCATTTTTTCATCAACAAGTCATGACAATGTGACACAACCTGGTCTTCAAATGTGAAGATTTTGGAATTTTCAGCACAAGCTTTTTTACATCCACCACCTGTGATGTAATCAAGGCGTGAGGAAAACACACATTTCTGGGAGGGGTTGGAACGCTTATAAAATGAAGCTGTGACTTTCAGAGGCATTTTTGGGTAGGTGTGTCCCGATCTGATATTGATATCGGATATTAGTCCGATATCAGCAAAAAAATAAGTTATCGGATGATATTGGCTTGCATCTAAAATGTCTGATATAAGTGCCAATAAAAGCAGTTCTGCAGTGTGTTTACTTGTGCAAAGTTGGGCAGCCGGATCACATCTAAATGTCCTCCAATAATCACACACAGTTGTTATTTTCTTGTGTTTTAGTCAAGTCTTTACAAAACATAAACATGGTAATCTATAGGCTACTTACTCAAGCGGCTACACAACAGCTAAGCACACAATGGCACACAAGCTAGACGAATAATAAATGTCCTTAATTGAACAACATTGCAGTATAAACCAGACATTTTAAATCAGTATTTTATCGGAAGTGAAAAAGTTGTATCGGGACACCTCTACACCCCAATTATTTCTACTTTGACTGCAAAAAGTATGTGGACTTAGGAAGGGACTAACAGACCTGAAGGTTCCAAAGTACCCCAAAATGGACTTACTTCTAAAAATATTGGTAATGCAAAATGTTAGAAATGTACCCAAACAGTCTGCTGCAGGACTATCAGGGGTTCTTTTGGGTCCTTTCGGACCTTTCCGACAACTCTTTTTATCTATTTATTGTTTTTGGGGACATTCATGGAGCCGCCCAGGCCCTGAATGTGTTTTTTTCTGACCTCGTAGATCTAAATTGTTTTGGGGGCCACATTTCTGGAAAGCCAAGGACCAAGGGGCCGGACTTCTCCCTTCACTATTATTCTCTTTTTTATTTGGTCTATTTATTTTGTCATAGTTACAGGAGATCTCCACTGTTTTAAGGACCTTCTGCAAAAATGTTTGTCAACGATCATCTCTATGAAAGCACTTTTGTGTTTCTAAGAATCTGCAGCAAATATGTGAGTCTCTCACAAGTTTTTCTTAACTGAACTTGCTGGCCACTAGTTGAATAAAAGAGAGGAAATTACTACAAGCTACAGCAAGGTGCCCACACTTTTATAGCAGGCGAGCTACTTTCAAATGACCATGTATACATGTATGTGTATATATATATATATATATATATATATATATATATATATACACAAACGTTTGTATATATATATATATATATATATATATATATATATATATATATATATATATATATATATACACAAACGTTTGTATATAAATATATATATATATATATATATATATATATATATATATATATATATATATATATATATATATATATATATATATATTTATTTATATACATATATATATGTATATATAGTCGAGGTTTCTGTGGTTTATTAAATGTATCATACATCATGTCAGAACAATGTCATGTGTTTTTAAATAGACACG
Organism: Entelurus aequoreus; assembly: GCF_033978785.1. Taxonomy (NCBI): domain Eukaryota; kingdom Metazoa; phylum Chordata; class Actinopteri; order Syngnathiformes; family Syngnathidae; genus Entelurus; species Entelurus aequoreus. The sequence goes on from NC_084748.1 coordinate 21,813,475, forward strand.
TACAAAACAGGCAGTGCCTGCATTAATTATGAGCAAATAGTAGAAACCTCCACTGTACATCAAGTGGAGGTTTTATAACGCCACAGTAACACAAGTGCAAGATACGATTAAGTGCCACGTAAACTAAACAGTAGCTACAGTGGACAAGCTCAAATACTTTACTTTTTTATTATTTCAAATACAAATGTACATTAAGTGAATTGTGAAGTGAAGTGAATTATATTTATATAGCGCTTTTTCTCAAGTGACTCAAAGCGCTTTACATTGTGAAACCCAATATCTAAGTTACATTTAAACCAGTGTGGGTGGCACTGGGAGCAGGTAGGTAAAGTGTTTTGCCCAAGGACACAACGGCAGTGACTAGGATGGCATGATGTCTTTCATAATGATTGTGAACGATAGGCAATTTATTTATTTATTTATTTATTCACAGACATTATTTTTATTACATTATTATTTATTTTGTCAATATTAGAGTCTGTTCTGCAAAAAGGTAATCCCAAGAAGCATGGAGTTTATGGATAGGGACCCACTGTTAAAATACACATCATATAAAATACAAAATCCAGTACAATACAACGGTGGAACAGGGGATCAGGGGTTAGTGCATATGCCTCACAATAGGAAGGTCCTGGGTTCGATCCTCAGGCTCGGGTCTTTCTGTGTGGAGTTTGCATTTACTCCCCGTGACTGCGTGGGTTCCCTCCGGGTACTCCGGCTTCCTCCCACTTCCTCCCACTTCCTGTTCTGTCTCCCTGTAATGTTTGTCTGATCTTGAAAGGGATTGTGTTGAAAATTTTAATTTCCCCTCGGGTATTAATAAAGTATTTCTGAATCTGATTCTGATAAATGCCAATGTCTAGCAGGACCAATAATCAACATTTCCGTTTACTTAGCGTCAAAATGCAAAAAGTTCCTGGACATCCATTGTTTAATTTTTTTTAGACCCGCCTCCAGGTGACTACAATCTGGTGTGCTGGTCAGTTTTAGAGTTGGGTGTCATCAGCATAAAAGTGAAAGCTAACACTGTATTTGCGTATGGTGTCACCTATAGCGACAGCATATACAGTAGATGCTGAAGAGTGCAGCGCCAACAACCGAACCCTGTAGAACTGCGCACGTTACCTTGGCATACTCCGAAGTCACATTGTTATGGGCGACGCACTGCATCCTGTCAGTAAGATAAGAGTTAAACAAAGAAAAGGCTTGTGATCAACCTAATGGCCACCCCTAAGAGCGGAGTTCCACCACTACGCAACACATTTATCACTTCCATAAGTGCTTCGAAAAAAACAGCTAAGAAATAGTCTATTATTTAATCAGGAAAACAAGGTGTGGCCTGGGATCCTATTGCTGAACGCAGCTCTAAAGTTAGGGCACATTGTAGAAAAAAAAGAAAAAAAAAAAGAAAAGAAATCCAATAAAATCTGAGAAAAAGACAGAAGGTAATGAAAAAGGGCTGAAATATAGACTCTAGTAAGGAATAAAAACACAAAAATGTGTATTTACAGATGTTTTAACTTTATTTTAAGCCTATTTAATTACAAATGACATCACACTACCACCAAATTAACAAAATATAAATAACAACATTCTTTGTTTTATATACTTGAAGGCTCCACACCATGGCTGTTCTTGTAAAATAGTTGACTATTGTTGTTATTTATGAGCATATTATTAAGCACATTATTGTTTGTTTTGATAAACGGGGAGGTTATATAACACTGCTCTTTATTTTTTATAGTAAAGTTACCTCTTGGCAGCTGCTACTGCGGTTTAAAATATACGTGATTAACTGTTGAAGCATAGTGATCTTGAATACTTAACACTTTGAAACACATTTCATTAAAGTAGTTAGTTTAGGAGTAAATTGATTCAGTTTTTATTTATTTTGATTTTTACAGTGGCATCGAATAAGTATGAATTATTGTGTAACTGTATCAGTATTGGGCAGCACGGTGGCACAGGGATTAGTGCATGTGCCTCACAATACGAAGGTCCTGAGTAGTCCTGAGTTCAATCCCGGGCTCGGGATCTTTCTGTGTGGAGTTTGCATGTTCTCCCCGTGACTGCGTGGGTTCCCTCCGCATTCTGCGGCATATATATATATATATATATATATATATATATATAAATAAAATAACTTGTCTTTTCTCTCAAGCACAGGGACATAATGATAAGAATATTTGATATCACGGTTATTGTGAGCAGAATGATCACGGTTATCATAAAGTGCAGTTTATGGGACGTCAAGAGAAGGGTATTGATATTTATGGAATTTTGTAACATTGACATTTTGTAACATTGACATGAAATTCACAAATAAGTAAATTAAATGATCATTAGGTAGTACATTCAAAAATGTAAATAAAAACTCATAGAAATCGTTAAAATTCCTATGAAAATACAGAACATACCTTTTCACATTACATTGCAGCATAAAAAGGAAGTGCTGTGCTGGGTAGCTCTGTGGCACTAGCATTGTTATGAAGAATGATGTTGGTGTGTTAATGTCAACACAGTTTACAATCACAACTACTACATTACTTACAATATATTACTTGTACAATACAACTACTCCCACATTACTGAGAATGTATTACTTGTACAATATCACTACTACATTACTTACCATGTACAAACCCCATTTCCATATGAGTTGGGAAATTGTGTTAGATGTAAATATAAACGGAATACAATGATTTGCACATCATTTTCAACCCATATTCAGTTGAATATGCTACGAAGAGAACATATTTGATGTTCAAACTGATAAACATTTTTTTTTTGCAAATAATCATTAACTTTAGAATTTGATGCCAGCAACACGTGACAAAGAAGTTCTGAAAGGTGGCAATAAATACTGATACAGTTGAGGAATGCTCATCAAACACTTATTTGGAACATCCCACAGGTGAACAGGAAAATTGGGAACAGGTGGGTGCCATGATTGGGTATAAAAGTAGATTCCATGAAATGCTCAGTCGTTTACAAACAAGGATGGGGCGGGGGTCACCACTTTGTCAACAAATGCGTGAGCAAATTGTTGAACAGTTTAAGAAAAACCTTTCTCAACCAGCTATTGCAAGGAATTTAGGGATTTCACCATCTACGGTCCGTAATATATGTATATATGTAGTTCGAACTTTTATATGTCAGTAGACTCGCCATGGAAGCGCTAAAGATGACAGGGAGAAGACGCTGTCAAAGGAGGCATGTAAATAAAACCGCCCACAAAACAGCGCATCCTGAAGAGACTGTCAGAAAGCGGTGAAGATAGTCTGTAAAACTGAATCTATGCAACATGTTGACCAAAGAACCATCATTACATGTTATGTAGACCACAGGAAGGGTTTTAAATGTAGAAAAAAATCAAAATAATGTGCATAATGTTGGACTGTGCAAGATATCCTAAATGGCCTCTTGATAAGTGCAATAATACTGGACTGTGAAATATAATAATGTACAGTAACCTGACTATAATGTGCAATAATGTTGGACTGTGCAATATATCCCGAATGGCCTCTTGAATGGTTTGTTTTCCCGAGATGCATAAGAATTGGACCGGACATGGCGTGAAGTTAAATACATGATTTAATAATAGACTATAAAAAGTATAAACAAAAGGCGCGCACAAGGCAGGGAACAAACTTGGCTAATAAAAAAAAACTAGCACAAAGGCAGAACTATGGAAAAAAAGGAACAAACAAAAGGCACTCACAGCAGAGGTACAAAACAGTGGCTTGAATAAACAAAAAAACGTATGTGGCAAGAAAAGAGCAGCATGAACTATGACCTGGACAGAGTAAGCAGCGTGTCAAGAGTGCAGAGCATGAATGTGATGTCGCCAGCCGACCAACAGAAAATTAAAAGCTTGAATAACACAGACATGATTAACAACAGGTGCGTGAGTGCAAATGAATCAGGTGTGTGACATAAGGACAGGTGAAAACTAATGGGTTGTCATGGAAACAAAACAGGGAGTGAAAAAACAGGAACTGACAAATTCCAAAAAAGCACATGGCCAAACAAAACATGATCACACAGACATGACAGAGAGCATGTCCCAAATTCCAAGCTGCTGTTTTGAGGCATGTTAAAAAAAAAAAAAGCACTTCGTGACTTCAATAATAAATATGGCAATACGGCACTTTTTTTCCATAACTTGAGTTGAAGTTGTTCTCTTATTTTGGAAAACCTTGTTACATTGTTTAATGCATCCAGCGGGGCATCACAACAAAATTAGGCATAACAATGTGTTAATTCCACAACTGTATATATCGGTATCGGTTGATATTGGAATCGGTAATTAAGAGTTGGACAATATCGGAATATCGGATATCGGCACAAAAGCCAATTATCAGACATCTCTAATTTTCACTACGTAAAGCTAACCAGAAATTGTTATTGTATTTCTTACATGTCTTCAAAAGTTTTATGGTTAGAAAAGTCAGAGGGAAAACCCATTTGTGTAGTTAAAGATATGTAAAACGCCTCATGTGTCTAGAAAATACCTTTATAGATCAAATCCATTATTATTAGGATATCAAATTAGGATACTAGAAGCTTGCAGCCACACAACAGCTGAGCACACATTGCACACAAGCTAGACATTCGTAATAAGTGTCCCTAATTGTACAATATTGCAGTCTAAAACATATTTGTCAGGCAAATTTGCACATTTGTCAAAACAAACAAGTATCAAATAACTACAGTTGCATATTACTTACACAAAGTATTTAAGGCAAAAACATATGAGAAAGCATCAAGTAACAAATGTGTCCGTATTATATAACTTACTGTGTCATGCCCTAAATGTCATAAATTGTGACCACTGGGGGTTGTCAAAAAAAAATACCAATGAAATTGTTTCAATGTATTTTTTATTTAATTTAAATTTTTTCTCCTCCTTTGTTTGTGTGTGTCGCTGCCCCGACACACACAACATTGCAGCATTGCTGATTGATTATTGCTGATCGCTGCAGCAGGTCTGATGGGATACCATGGTGTGCGGGCTGTGGGTTCGGGGCTTCACCCTTATGGCCTTTTGCCGGATGGGGTGCCTGGTGGGTGGTGGGCGGGGGGGCCTGGACATGCGGAATGGATTGAAGGGATTTGGTGGCGCTGGGCACTGGTGGCAACCAGGATAATTCAAAACGTTAGACAGATTTTCATCTACCATTCACGGAATATCATAAATAAGATAATGAACAAGTGATTACATTTTGGGGCTGATCTGAATCACTGTCCAGATTCAAGATTGTTTTCCTTTTCGGATACTGGAGGCTCTGTTGGAGGTCTGCCCTTTATATGAACGCTTATAGTTATCATTATTGTTGATGTTATACAATGCCATAATAAACGCCTCTCTGAAGGCAAGTATGATATGTATGAATTACATAGATAGATAGAAAAATAGATACTTTATTGATCCCTGTAGGGGCAATTCAAGTGTCCAGTGGCAGAAAAACACATCCATTCATACCAACAAAAATAAATACCGTATTTTTCAGACTATAAGGCGCACTTAAAATCCTTTCATTTTCTCAAAAACCGACAGTGCGGCTTATAACCCGGTGTGCCTAATGTACGGCATAATTCTGGTTGTGCTTACCGACCTCGAAGCAATTTTATTTGGTACACGGTGTAATGATAACTATGACCAGTAGATGACAGTCATACATAAGAGATACGTTTGAACTGCAAGATGACGCCAGTAAACAACACCCAAACTTTAAATGTTCCATTGAGAATATAGAACATTACACACGGCACTCAAACATCTGTCAAAATGTTTTTAGTACGACTTCGGTAAACTATGAAGCCGCACCGCTTGATGGATTGTCAGCGCATTAAACATACGAGTATTATTATGGTTTGGGTATAAGGATCGCAAAACGGCACCTATTAGCAGACATATTACCTGGCGTTTTATATTATGCAAAACCAACTTTTCTTACCTTCTGGTAGCAGAATTATGCTTGTGTGTCCCATAATGGTACCTTGCCTGTCAGGAAAGTTGCTTATACCGGGTCACCACAAGAATGTGTGTCTTCTCCCCTGTTGTGTATCTTGTACACAAATGTGTGTCGTAGCATATATTTATGTATTTGTTTATTTGAATTAGGACAATGCATGTTCATCATCATAGAGCAACAATGTAAACATGCCGGAGTTAGCACAATACCTAATTTTCATCCGTCGTCCTAAGGCAGGTTAATACAGTAAACATTCAACAAAAGAAAACATAAATCACAAGACATTACACATTACAAGCATACCATAAGCACAGACCATGGACAAAAAAAAAAAAGTGAATAATCTAATTGTGAGTGCATGTCTGATTATTTATATGATATATGAAAACAAAAAAACAAAAAAATAATCACAACCAAATTATTGATGATTGTGTACACTGGTTTGATGAGTCTGACCTGCAGCCCGACATATAAAAAACAAAAGACATGCTGATTGATTTAAGAAGAGACCACAAGTGAATCAACCAAGTGTAACACAATATTAAGTCATTGTAATAAGTCAGACTCGTTTCCAGTGAGGGTTGCACTCCGCCAGGGACGCCCTATGTCATCGATTCTGTTTACAACTTTTATGAACAGTCAGGGCGTTGAGGGGATCCGGTTTAGTGGCAGCAGGACTGGTCTTCGCTTTTTGCAGATGATGTGGTCCTGCTGGCTTCATCTAGCTAGACTATTCAGCTCTGACTGAATTGGCTAGCAGCTGAGTGTGAGGAAACCGAGAAGAAAATCAGCGCTTCCAAGTCAGAGTCCATGGTTCTCACCTGGAAAAGGGTGGAGTGCCATCTCAGAGTTGGGGAGGAGATCCTGCCCCAAGTGGAGGGAAAGGAAGAGTGTATCGTGAAATCGACAAGCGGATTGGTGCGGTGCAGTGATGCGTGCCCTGCATCGGTCCGTCGTGGTGAAAAAAGAGCTACTGGACTGAAAGGACAAGATCTCTGGTACAAGCGGCCAAAATGAGTTTCCTCTACCTTACAGATAGGGTGAGAAGTTCTGTCATCCGGGAGAAGCTCAGAGTAAAGCCGCTGCTCCTCCACATTGAGAGGAGCCAGATGAGGCGATTCGGGCATCTGGTCAGAAGTGTTGGAGGTGTTTGGGGAGCGTCTGAATGCAGGATACCACGGGGAAGACCCAGGGCACGGTGGAGAGACAATGTCTCCCAGCTGGCCTGGGAATGCCTTGGGATCCCCGGGAAGACCTTCTCTGTTTAGGCTGCGACACAACTTCAGATAAGCAGAAGAAAAAAGATGGATGGATGGGTGGATGTACTTTGAGTTTCTATTTCTTCTTTTTGCATTTTCATACCCTACCTAAAATCTGGTACAGGCCATTGACGAAAAATAGGAATAATGGGCCTCATTCAGCAACCGTTCTTAAGAACAAATCTTATTCTTAGGCCCACTTACAAAGTTTTTAAAGAGATTTTTGTATTCACCAATGTTTTCTTAGCTGGGATTTTTTCATAGGTAAGAACAAAATCTACAAGTGCTCCAGAGCACTCTTAGGGGCGTATTTGTTCTTAAGTGTGACTAGTTCCCTTACTTCTATTGTGTAATGTTAAATCAATATCATATCTATCTATCCATCTATCCATCTATCCATCTATCTATCCATCTATCTATCTATCTATCTATCTATCTATCTATCTATCTATCTATCTATCTATCTATCTATCTATCTATCTATCTATATATATATATATATATATATATATATATATATATATATATATATATATATATATATATATATATATATAGATAGATAGATGGATACAGATATATATATATAGTGATATATATATATATATATATAGATATAGATAGATAGATAGAGATATAGAGATAGATAGATAGAGAGATAGATTGATAGATATAGAGATATATATAGAGATAGATAGATAGATAGAAAGATAGAAAGATAGATAGATAGATATATAGATAGATAGATAGATAGATAGATAGATAGATAGATAGATAGACATTAAGATAGATAGATAGATAGATAGATAGATAGATAGATAGATAGATAGATAGATAGATAGATAGATAGATAGATAGATAGATAGATAGATAGATAGATAGATAGATAGATAGATAAGTTAAGTTAAGTTAAGTTAAAGTACCAATGATTGTCACACACACACTAGGTATGGTGAAATGTGTCATCTGCATTTGACCCATCCCCTTGTTCACCCCCTGGGAGGTGAGGGGAGCAGTGAGCAGCAGCGGTGCCGCGCCCGGGAATCATTTTTGGTGATTTAACCCCCAATTCCAACCCTTGATGCTGAGTGCCAAGCAGGGAGGTAATGGGTCCCATTTTTATAGTCTTTGGTATGACTCGGCCGGGGTTTGAACCCACAACCTACCGATCTCAGGGCGGACACTCTAACCACTAGGCCACTAGATAGATAGATAGATATATGGATAGATACGTAGATAGATGGATACATAGACACATAGATAGATAGATTTAGATAATACAGACAGACAGACAGACAGATAGACAGACAGACATATAGCAAAATGAGCAATATATAGACATTTCAAAATACCACACACACACACACACACACACATGCACACACGCACACACACTCACACACACACATATACACATATACACGCACGCACACACGCACACACACATGCACGCACACAATGGCAATGCTTTTGCTGCTACTGCAAGATGCCGCAGATTGTGCCCTGGGGAGGGAGCGCATATTTCATGACCATGTAGACCTATTTGCCAGAAGTGACAAATATTTATTTGAACGCTTTAGGCTACCTCAGCAGTCCCCCATTTCTTAACACGCGAAGTCCCAGAGAAGGGTCAATTGACATTTTTACCTAGAAAACACACAAGAGGGTCATTTGACCCCTAGTCCCCCCTGTGGACACTCCTTTTGTTATGAAAATGTGGCTGTTAGTGGCACACGGCAGGGGGCCACTTGAGCCTGTGTGGGGGAGGGGACCTTACAGCTCAAGCTTTAGTTCTGAGGTAGGTTGTGTGTGTTTTTGCAAGGATCAACAGAATGAAGGGATCAACACTCTGACATTTATTGTTAAAAAAAATACAAAACAAAACATATTTACAAAGAATGAAAAAGCAACTGTTTTCCCAGTTTTGGTGTGGAGGGTTGTTGCAGAAGCAATTGTTATTTTTGTGTGCCAAAAATAGTTTAAAAAAAAAAATTTACAAAGAAAAAAGCATATTTACAAAGAATGAAAAACCATGTCCATGTAAACGTGACTGACATACATTTGAGCAGTCACTCACAATCCTGGCACTGCCATTGCTCCTTTCGGCATTTCCCACATGTATAATTTTTCTGTCTACCTAGACAAACTGCCCCTAACAGCCTCATTACCATAACAAAATGAGTGATTAGTGTATTCGGGAAAAGCGTCGGGCCAAATGACCCCTCTCTGGGTCTTCTAGGTAGACAGAAAAATGCTGGGACTTCTAGTGTTAAACTTACTTTTGACATTATGTATGTATCCCGCGGAATAATATGAATTGCTCTTCTGTTTGTGTTTTCTCCGTGTGTCTGTTGTTTGGCTTTTCCTCCGGAATTGTGCCCTTATATGGGGAATTAAGGGCGTTTACCTTTGCAAATTACAGAATTAAGGGTGTTTACATATGCATATTGGGGAAATAAGGGTGTGTTTATATGCAAATTATGATAGACAAGCACGCGCTAACAACCATTTGGCATTTAGCAATTTAAGAACAGCAGGTGGGAACAATTTGGCCATTTAAGAACACGTCATGAATCTGAATGGACTCCTCTTTGGAAATCACTTAGGAAGAAAGATAAGACGAAAAGTTAGGAACTTATTGCTGAATGGGGCCCAATGTTCTCGCATGCTTATTAATTTGCGTCAGTCTTTCACATTTCCTCGTGTCTCTAATTATTTCCCACAACAAAGACAGGAGAAATGGCAGTCAGACTAGTCATGAATACTGCACCGCATACTGTACGTAGTTCAGAGTACTGCATATCAAACAGATACGAGGGTGTGAAGGCAGATACAGCAGATGAATGCATTTTTGCGCATATGGGGAAAAGGATATTCACATATGGTGCTTGGAATTATAGGCAACATGAAAAATAAAATATGCTGCTATCACAATGGCAGATGCACAGACGGAATCCAGTGATCTTTAGATTATGATTAATTTTTTCTTAGACATTTCTGATGTTAGGTAATGTAATTGTGTCACCCCATATACAGTATGTTCTACTTTAGGGGTGTAATGTCATGCGTTTATTTAGCTCTCAAATACAAGTGGTTGATAAAGGCAACATGTAGATCACAGTGTGCAGTGTGCAACAAGAACACCCAAAACAAGCGTGCAGCCAAGATTTTCACTTGCCTGAGTCATAATAAGCAAAAGCGAAAAGAACACAGAGCATGTTCATGCTTGTCCGTCGTTCAGTAACACTTCGCCTTTTCTGTGAACTTTTGTTGTTTGTGTACAATGTTCATTTATTTTTACCCAGCAGAAATGACACTGAAAACTGCAATTTTGATGCAAAAACCAAAAACATGCACCTGGGGATAAGTTGATTGGCAACACTAAATTGGCCCTGGTGTGTGAATGTGAGTGTGAATGTTGTCTGTCTATCTGTGTTGGCCCTGTGATGAGGTGAAGACTTGTACAGGGTGTGCGCCGCCTTCCGCCCGAATGCGTAAGGCGTAAGGCACCCCCGCTACCCTGAAAGGGACAAGCGGTAGAAAATGGATGGATGGTTGGATAACACAAATATTTGTATTTAAACATATGTATAAACAAAGTATGAATATCAAAGTGGCGCTCGAGGGAAAAAGTTGAAACTTGATCTTTGCTCAATTTTTTGGGCAGCCTTTTAATTTTCGTTGAAAAAAAAAATGTCTGTTATGCAAAACACAAATGTCCACTGCAATGGGCTTATCATTTTTGAAAAAAAAACAAAAACAAAACAATAGCCCTGTTCTGTACAGTAAAACACAACAAATGTTAACTACAGTGGACATATGTTGTGTCTATTTTTGGCCAAGTTGCAATACCAAGTGATAGGCAAGCTAGTTTAGTAAACTAAGCTACAATTTTACTCTCGTTTAAATGTAGCTAAGCTACAGGGGAAGCTATCCCCAGTGAATTGTAGCAAGCTACACTAGAAGCTACACAGCAAAAGTATCTTGCTATATCAAAGCTACATTTAATCACATTTCTATCTGTGAGCCTACATGTATAATATCAATTTTAATGTAACTGAGAGTGTACAAATTGACCCAATAGGATCCATTATTATTTACAATCTGTCCTTTAGCTGGGGACACCCTACAACTACCTCTAGGGTCCCCGCAACCCACTGTATGTATTTATTTAGTTTGCCTTTTTTTTGGCCCACCCCTTTAATGTTATTTGTTTTCTTTAACTACAGTAAAAAAACAACAACAACAACATCTATCTATATCTTGACAAACCAAAAACAATGACTTGTGTGTTGTTTGGGAACAGTACTGGTTATGTGCAGTAAAACATTTTATTAACTCAACTCAACTCAACTAATGTGTGTTCCTAAATGTGTGTTCCTAAATGTGTGTTCCGCGTCTTCGATGAAGAGAGCAGTTGTGATTTAGATATACAGAGTAAACAAGTAAAAACTAAGGTTGTTGGGCATCGTTTTCTCTTCTTTGTATGAATATGGCCAAGGACACACATTTGGGTTTCTTGCACGACATCTTCATTACTAAAGGAAAATATAATCAGTGAGAAATAATTTCTCTGCCATTTCAAGTATGGTTTTTTTTTGGAGTCGTCAGCTTGAAGTCCCTCTGTCTTCGACTACCTCGTCGTCATGTGTTATGATTTTGCTTTCTAGTTTCAATTACCCGCCTTATCTTGCCTTTGATTGGCCAGTCCATAATATTTCTTAGCTCATCATACGAACACCAACCAATCATCATGGATTTTCTCCATATGCATGGATGTTTTCATTCATCCAGGTCATTGTATTTTCTCCACATTTTTTGTGCCTGGATTCACATTCTATTTTCTCTATTTGTGGCTTGTAGCCTTGATGTAAGCTACCTAACTACATGGGTCTAAAAGTAGCTAAGCTACAGGAAAAGCTACTTGTTAAAAAAAGTAGCTAAGCTACCCCCAAACTACTGGAAACGGCTAACGGTCCCGATGAGTATCCAATCACAGGACGCGTAAACGTCACATTCAATGTGAGGCCAGCAGGACGGCCTTACTGACAACTCGTGATCTGATTGGCTATTGCATCTGTCTACCACTGTATGTCCCCGATCGGTTCTTACAGCATCGCAGAATTGGGACAGCCAATTCAAAAAGTTTCAAGTGCTCTTTGAATGTGTCTCTCAAATGTGTCCTTTTCTGCTATTAGCAACAAGTGTGTATGCCGTGTACACTTTGCACTCTTTCATATCCCAAGATCCTTTGCGCACTCAACTCTGAAAACTATTTTTTATCATAGCGGCACTATGCAGAGCGAAAAAAGTGACTTTAAAATGTAAGTATAATTTATTTATTCATTTAAAACACCTAAAACCAGACATGTCAAGCTGGGGTGACAGTATTGATATACATTTGTGTTAAAACACCTCAACTATCGTAAGGTTGTGCAACCTTTGTGCTCTTTGCTCCTCTCTTTACCCCGAGGGAGACCCTTATATCCAACCATTGCAGATGGCTTGGTACCATGAACTTTTTTCAACATTTGAAAGAAAAGTGTCACGGCGCGGGCTCGAACCCGCTTTTCTCCGGCAGCTGGGTCTGCCAGCACCTCCGTTGGGCCAAGACACACCCCTGCTCGCGCTGGCCGCATCACGCCCACATGCCGGCAAGGCTGTGGGCGATAGCAATCAACACACTTGGGACTGATGAGGGCGAGCTGTATATGGACCAGTGGACCCAAGGATCTTCGCCGGAACTTAACCATCCGTTCCCGTACAGTAAGCCTGATACATGCTTGATGCAATCCTGCTCTCTCTCTGTTTTCCCCTCCATGTTTCATTGTCGTGTCGTGTCGTTCCTGCATCAGGTCCCTGTTCCTGTTTGCGAGCTGTGCGTCTCGTCTCAAACCCGCGTTTCCTTTGCTTCACTGACTGCCTGTTGGATCCCGACCACTCGCTTGGACACAGACCTCCTTCGCCCCGCTTAGCCCCTGACTTGCTGCTTGCCTCACAGCCATCCCCCTGATCTTCCGCCTCTCGAGTCAACACTTCTGGTAAACACTCAGCAATTAATTCCTACACATAATCTTACACCATACACCCCTTTGGGTTTTTGTCACACTCCATTCCTTTGTTGTTGAATTAAAGATTGGGTTCATTATTTATTATATTATACTGTTATATATACATATAATAAATACATAGAGCAATATTGTCCCCTTGTGGTTCTGTGCCGTCACTACTCCTCCTGTATACATAACAGTAAGTTCCGGCCAAATTAAATATAAGGACCTGACGGCACAGGTTTTTTTTCTCTTAGCCCTGCTCCAAGTGACTTTTTTTTTTTTTTTTTGCCACTCAAGAAGTCTTTTTTTTTTTTCACTCCACCCGGGAACATTTTTCTTGTCCTGATATGGAGGGGAATGTTTAGTGGTGATATTGAAGGGGAATGTTTAGTGGTGATATTGGCAAAGAAGAATTTACCCGCTGCCTGGACACCCTCCTTACACCCTCAGTGTCTGTCCCCCAGTTTCCAGGAAGCGTCTAGCATCTGCTGTCAGAGGGGGGGGGGGGGGGGGGGTTGTTACTGAGCACTCGGGCCGGCCCCCGAGTCAGCACCAGTCCCCAGGCCGGCCCCCGAATCAGCACCAGCTCCCAGGCCTCCCCCGAGTCAGCACCAGCTACCAGGCCGGCCCCCGAGTCAGCACCAGCTCCCAGGCCGGCCCCAAAGTCAGCACCATCTCCCAGGCCGGCAACCGCGTCAGCACCAGCTCCCAGGCTGTCCCCCGTCTCAGCAACAGCTCCTCAGCCAGCAGCGCCGGCTTAAGCACCTCGGCCGGCAGCGTTGGCTTCATCACCTCAGCCAGCTCCTCAGCCGTCCTCCACGTCTCCGGCTTCGACGACATGTCCTCCACGTCTCCGGCTTCAACGACATCGTCCTCCACGTCTCCGGCTTCGACGACATTGTCCTCCACGTCTCTGGTGGACATCTCCACAGCGCCGCCAGTGTCCTCGTCTCCTGCATTGTTGCTCCAGCGACTTCCGGCTGGCCGGCCGCACAGTCGGCCATCTGGCCGTGGCCAGGGCATAGACGCTTTCTGCACCAACAGCAGCGACGCCCAGGACGTGGATCTCGTTGGCTGCTGTGGGTCTGGTGCCACTCGTATCCGCCTTCCCGATGACCAAGAAGGTGGCCGTCCGACTTGCCGGCTGGAGCAGCGGTCTACTCGCCGCCGCAACCAGACTCGACCCCGATGGATTCGGGGACCCACCACCAGTTCCCCCCTCCGCCCTCCCTTGTCTCTTGATCTCGTTTTTCTGCTGTCAGTCCAAGGACATCTGGAATCTGTCCATAAGGAGAGGGCAGGCTCGAACCTGCTTTTCTCCGGCAGCTGGGTCTGCCAGCACCTCCGTTGGCAGTGCGCCAAGACACGCCCCTGCTCGCGCTGGCTGCATCCCACCCAAATGCCGGCAAGGCTGTGGGCGATCAGCAATCACCTCAGTGTTTCATTGTCATGTCGTGTTGTGTTGTTCCTGCAGCAGGTCCCCGTTCCTGTTTGCGAGCTGTGCGTCTCGTCTCAACCCCGCGTTTCCTTTGCTTACCTGACTGCCTGTTGGATCTTGACCACTCTCTTGGACACGGACCTTCTTCGGCCCGCTTAGCCCCCGACTTGCTGCTTGCCTCACGGACATCCCCCTGATCTTCCGCCTCCCGAGTCAACACTTCTGGTAAACACTCAGCAATTAATTCCTACACGTAGTCTTACACCATACACCCCTTTGGGTTTTGTCACACTCCATCCCTTTGTTGTTGAATTAAAGATATTGTTCATTATTTATTATATTATATTATTTATATATACATATAATAAATACATAGAGCAATATTCCCCCTTGTGGTTCTGTGCCGTCACTACTCCCCCTGTATACACAACAAAACATTTTTTTTTTACTTTTTTAGACCACAAGAGGTTGATTAAATTATAGGTACGTCGTAATTATGTTGGCTGGAATAGTGAAGTATTGTAAATGTGTGCATCAATGTACTGACATTAGTTATTGCTGGGGATGTTTATGTACATTTGCATGTTATTTACAAATGTTTACTTCTATACATGTGTTTAACTTTTCTGTTCTTCTTTTTTTTTTTGCTGTGCAGAAAAATCAAGGAGGACACTTGGAAAAGGTAATTTAAAAGACAACAGACCAACAATAAATAACATAAAACACACACACACACATATATATATATATATATATATATATATATATATATATATATATATACTAGTTTGGAGGATTATTTAAAAAGAACATGTTTTTATAACCTATATAAAATAATAAACTCATGTGCTGAAACTGCAGTTGTTGTGATTAACTTCCTTTGCCTTCTTTGCAGATAATTATATGATAATTATAATATAATGCTATCCCAATACTAGCTATTATGCAATCAATTTGACAAGATTAGAAAACTATATAAATTGCGAATCACAAAATAACAAAGTAACTGCTAAATAGGAGTGTGTGGTGTTGCTGTATGGATAGACCATGAGGACTCTTTCTGGGACATCTTCTGGATTGTATGCGTGTTTTTAAAGGTACATGTCCCACTACAACAACCATTCACAAACATAAAAAAAATCCATCATTAACTAATAATTAGAAATACCAGCTTTAGAATGCTTGTCAACACGTGACACATCTTCATGACAACCATCTCCCATGATCGGTCGGCTCAAACCGCAGAAAAATCAGACACCGGCAGTGTCGTTAGCTCTTCAGCCGCTTCCTCTAAAATAATGTAAAGGACCGAGAGGACACAAAAAAAAACATTCGACATTCTCCTCTTCCGGCATTATTCAACTTTGCGCGATTGAGCAGCAGATACGTGACATAAATGTGAGGGCAGGTACAACTGATGTAGCCAGGAAGTGTTCCGAAGGCTAGATGGTCCCAATTCATATCGCTCCAGCCGCTGCTAGAGGACTCTCGCCAGGACCCACCCTTTGTTGACCGCATGGGCTGGGTCCTTGGAAGGATGCAGCCACCGAATTGAGACACAGCTATTGTGTCCGATTATAATACTTTTATAAAAGACAGGGCTGAAGGCAGGGGCGTAGGTATAATGTTTTATGCCGAGCTAGGTGCAGCACCTTGCAGGTGGGGTGGGTGGTTCTCGTTTTGTAATCAAATCCAGTTTTAGGTAGTCTAATTTTTTTTCTCAAAGGAGCAGCCATTAGAAAGCAGAATGGAAGGAAGCGGTGTTATGTGCGGGTTAGCTTTTAGCTTGGTTGTTATCCTCGCTCGGCATCCCAGTTTTTGGTTTTGGTCACACCACCTCTGTCTCCTCTGCTGCTGGACACAGCTAGTTTGAGGTTCCGCTGCTTCACGGGCCGCTGGATGTAACCGGCGTTGAATTCCGAGCCTACGTAGAAGGTCCAGAGTGATCGCATCTACTCGTCCAAAACTGTTTGAATTACCCAAAACTAAAATTACCTGGTGTTCGTATACTACTTTAGAGTAAATACGATGTGGGGTTACAGTGAAATTGTCAGAACTGACTGGGTTATTTACCGTTTTATTCCTGTTGCTATCACAAGCCACTGCAGCCGCAGCCAAGGAGGGTGCCGCATATTAAGTCTACATGCACAATTGGTGGGATAATATGTGGCCTTAGGAGCTCGAAAGCCAAAGCTGAATTCAGCATAGACACCTTCTTCCTCAAAAAATATAAACCGTCACTCAGTATGTCGGTGGCTTGGTGCGGGGCAGCGCAGCGTTCTTGCTTTTTGTGGCTGCCGTGGCTCGGTTGTCCGGGTGGTAGGGTGTTTGTGCGTGTTTGGATTGAGGAGTGGAGTTTCTTGGTGAGGGTGGTGTTGGTGTCTCTTGTTTGCCTGTTGGCGTTTGGGTTGACTGGCAATCTGGCGCTGGCTGGTCTCCATGGCCTGTAGGCGTGTGGTTGTCGGTCATGGTTTTTCGTTTGTTTTGAATTGCTCGAGTGGTGTTGGTTGTCGGAGGTTTTGCAGCCGTTATTTTTGCTGCTGTTTGTTTGTGGTGCGGGCGCCCGTGGCTGCTGGGTCTGGTGCGAGAGGGTGGCCGCTGGTGTGGTTTGCGGCAGCGCGTGGTGGTTGTCTGGGCTGGCTGCCCGCTTTGTTTTTGTTTGTTGTTGTGTTGGT
The DNA here is from genome assembly GCF_033978785.1 of Entelurus aequoreus. NCBI lineage: Eukaryota > Metazoa > Chordata > Actinopteri > Syngnathiformes > Syngnathidae > Entelurus > Entelurus aequoreus. The sequence goes on from NC_084748.1 coordinate 21,830,878, forward strand.
TGGCTTGTCGGGTGTCGGCCTGGGCCTGTCTGTAAAGTATATCAGTATGGCAAATATGTGCATGGACATCAACAATATGATTTGCCTGAGTGGCTGGACAGGACAAACAAAAAGTGTGTTTGGGCATTAACTCTTATTTTACTATCGAGCGTGTCAAACATGGGACATAGTTTCTGTAAATATAAAGCAACGCGAGCAGCATTTAATAAGGGCTTGAAAAATTGGCTGTTTGGAAGCCAAAGCTGTAATCATAGTCAATTAGTTACTGGTATACAATTAATTTGTATACTATGAAATATGTATTTTCTTAAGTGTTTCATGTATTCACAAATTGCACAAGTTACATTTGTGACACTGAGTGTCTACAGCAGCACCTGTGGGACTTAAATATTGGAATTTCACATTTTTAATATTGTAAATTTGTGCACTATGTTTTGAATGAGCTTGTCTTGATTTTAACATCAACTTGCTAAGGGACTGGAGATGAAAATTAGCCATTGGCTATAATCTTATATGTTTACGCGTCATTAATATGTATTGTCTCTTTTAATTAAACTAAATCATTCAAAAAAAAAAAATATATATATATATTTCTCTGTTATGCAAAACATAAATGTCCACTGCAATGGACCCTGGTTGTATGTTATATTTAAACGCAGTCCACACATGGTGATGTCAAACAGGGAGAGAAATTAACAAAATTAAGGTGGAACTGGTGTAAGGTGATGCTGCTTTCTGCATTCAGAAAAAGATGAGATGGTGACAGAAAGCTAGCAACAAAAAGAGGTGTGAGGTTTGAGTCATGTACTTAGATTATTTTGCATCAGAGAACATTTGGAAGGCTTAAGTGCGCACATGCAAACCAGCTGGCAGAATTTGAGGTTAAAGATTCAGTACGCTTTAGAGAGGCCCTCTGGAAGACAGACAGTCTCTGCAAGTTGAATCCTCGCGCTTGCAAGCTACACAGAATATGAAAGGTAGTCCCTGCCAAACTATTTTACGTGCATCGTTCACAATGACACACGTGTACGTATTTGGGTGTGTATTTTAGTCCCTGTGTGAAAATAAGTATGTCATACTCCTTGCTGTGGTTCTCACCATGCCAAAGTGTACGAGCACAGACGCGTAAACAGATGGACACCAGTGCACTGTGATGGATGCTTACATCATGTGACATCTGCCGTTTGCAATAATGTACTATGGAGGAAATGGTAGCATGTGGAGGAGTTGAACAGAAAAGCAAAGAGAAGGAAAAGCAAGAGATGAGACATTAGGTCACAAGATCAATTGGGAACAGTGGTGAAAAACTAGTAGAGTAAACAAAATGAAGAAATGAAAACCAGCCTCCCTCTTGAGATGAGAGGTCTTGAATCGCCTTTCCACTATTTTGGATTTTCCTTTTTCTTTTACTGCACCTCAAACTGAACTCAAACAGGTTTTTACAAACAATATATGTTAGAAAACAATTCAAACTTCAGTTATATCTAAAGGCAAAATTAATCAAATGTTAGTTCCTACAGCGACAAAGTAAAAATATTTTTTTTAGAGTTGGAGGATAGCTCTTAAATGTGGTATTATAAAAAAAATGTTGATCTACAAGATTTTAAACAAGCATCGATACACATAAAGGGGAAAAATTGGACAAAACAATATGACACACAATTGTAAGCTAGTGGACTTGGAGTTATTTACTGAAAAATATGGCAACGTTGACATTTGGTGTACTTAAATGAAGTAAGATGACTAATGTAATATCACAGTTCAATGAGGGATACAATACAAATAATTGACAAAGTGGGTTGGATGGCGGTGGAGGGTTAGCTTAATCGGGTTCTTGGGATGAGAAATATTACCTCCGAGGTTGTGCGAGAGGTTACAATGTTCCAATTAAACATCATTGGACTCACTTCAACCCATAGTTCCGGCTCTGGAATCGAACTCCTTAGGACAGAGTTCTACTTTAGAGTTCTGGCAAAAGAAAGGTGTGGACTTATTATTAGCCCCCTTGGCTCAGTGCCTATGTGCTGAGGTGCCCTGTAAATGAGAGCTGAGTGGGCAGCTACTGGGATAATGTTCAGCATATTTAAAATCTAAGTCCAAGGTTCTCAGACATAAAAAGAAGGATGTCTTACTTAAGGGTTAGGAGTAAGTTCATGCCCCAAGTGGAAGTGTCTAATTATCTCTCTGCTGTTGCTGTTGTTGACAGAAGTGGTGTTCCTTGCTATGCCCTCTGTGAAATCAGTGTGCTTAGGGAATACGTTACAGTAATCAGTGGCGTAGCACCAAATTATGGACCCGCATACACTAAACTCCTAAAGGGCCCCCCATCCCAGCCTTAACCCAACATTGTCACCTCATACACACACACTTGGTATGTTTATATGCACTTACTTGGATATTACTGCATGGATTTGGTTGAAACCAACTTTTTAAAATACATGTAAAAACTTTAATTAGTTTTTTGACTTTTTAAATATGGTATTAACATATCTAGAACATATGTATAATATAAACCTCCCTAAATGATCAGTTTTCTATGGGGAAGAAAGGCAACAAATTCATTATAAATGGGCCAGAATAAAAATGTAATAAATCATATAACTTGTTATTATTGAGGCGGATGAGATTTGAGTAGTCATTAGTTTTAGCTGTGGTAGGAGCATATTTCTAAGTTATTAAACTATCACTCCATGCTTGATGGAAAACCTCAAGTTTAGTCGCACGCCGTTTGCGTTCCAGCTTTCTACATTATAGAGCTCTGGTTTATTCTGTGAACGAGGGGGTACACCTTTTAGGGGCCTTTTTTAAGCTTTAGCAGTGCTATACTATCAATGGCATTGTGCAAGGCATCGTTAGAGTTGTTAGTGAGGTTACTGATAGAGCCCATATAATTTGGGAATGGTGCAAATACAGAGGGCAATCGGCCAGCAAGAGTCGTAGTTGTGGCAGCATTAAAGTTGTGGTTGGTAAAGCATTGATTATTAGTAGTTTGTTGACAATGATCAGTACTTCAAATTTTATAAGGTAGTAATCAGACATTACTTTAGTGTATGGGAGTACCATGATTTGGAGGTTGTAAAACCCCAGACAAGGTCTAACCTATTACCGCAGCGATGCATAGGTTCATTTAATATTTGTGTAAGAACATAGCTGTCAATTCATGTCTGGAGCACCAATAGATCAGCAACAAGCTCTGAACATTTGCTGATAAAGTCTGAATAGGGCTCTGGGAAGCGATAGATAATAGCTAGATGGAGAGGTAGCGGTGTGGCAAACCTCATAGTAAGCACCTCAAATGATCCATTTTTATTACTTTGGTTAGGGCTACGATTAAGGTTTTCATTGGATATTAGTGTGACCCCTCTACCGGGTACGGGCAATGTGTGCATTCGTATAGTTAGGGAGCGATGCGTTGTGAAGTGGAAAAAAAGTAATCTGATTTTAACAAAGTCTCACTGAGACCAATGACGTTATGATTTTTGTCTTTAATGACTTTAGGAAGCAAATATCCGAGGTTTAAAAAGCCCATAATATAGGGAGTGGGCATTTTTGTTAATGTCATCCATAATAGTGATATTAATAACGTTACGTCTATTTCGCATGGTGCGCTTAAATCATTTTGATCACAGCTAGGAATTGATTTGGCGAGGATCTTGAGATTATTTGCTTGGTGCTGCGATAGATTTAACACATCATAATTTGCCACCTCAGTAGAATGCATGTTCACCCCTGGCACTGCCAAAACAGAAAAAGTATTATGTGAGTCAGGTATTGTACAAACGTAATAAAAAACAACGTGTGCAGGAATTTTACAGCCTGCTGCTGGTTAGTTCTATCTTAACAGATTCCTCACCCGGGCTAATAGGCACTGTAATTGCCTGTGTCCGAGCTTGCTCTGGTGTAGTTAGTCAAGTGTGACTCAACCGGTACTCTATGTTTCGAGAAAGAGTGATGGCACCTTCCCGGTTAGGGTGAAGGCCGTGCATCCTCAGCAAGCCCGGTTTGGCCCAGAAAGAGGGCCAATTATCAAAATATGTTAGTCCCTGTTCTCTACAAAAACTGGTCAGCCACTTGTTAAGTGAGACTAATCTGCTATAACTCTCATCATTGCCTCTCGCAGGCAGGGGGCCCGAGACAAGTACTCGATGCCGAGACATCTTTCTAGCGAGATTACAAGTTTTAGCTATATTCCTCTTTGTAATCTGTGATTGTTTCATCCTAGTGTCATTGGAGACGACATGTACAACAGTGTTCGCATAGCAAGGGGTGTGATTGAATTTAAATGTTTTTAAATGTTTATTATATTTATATAGCGCTTTTCTCTAGTGACTCAAATCACTTTACATTGTGAAACCCAATATCTAAGTTACATTTTTAAACCAGTGTGGGTTAGCCCAGTGCTTCTCAAATCAATCAATCAATCAATCAATCAATCAATCAATCAATCAATCAATCAATCAATCAATCAATCATCCAAGTTTACTTATACAGCCCGTAATCACAAATGTCTCAAAAAGGCTACTCAAGCCACAACGGCATCCTCGGCTCAGATCCCACATCAAGTAAAAACTCAACCCAAAGGGAACAACAACAAACCTTAGAAGGGACCGCATATGTGGGGATCCCCCTTTGGGTGACCAGTGCAATTGATGCAGAGTGGATACAGTTAATAATGTGAGAGTCCAGTCCATAATGGGGCCATCAAGGGATCCTATTGCATCTAAACACGTCGGATGGCCGCCTCGCACTTGTTGAGGTGCTCCACAAGGAATTCCAAGCCATCCGTGAGAGTTTGGAATTCGGACAACAGCAGGTCATGTCTCTCGCCAAGGAGAACGCCGCTCTTCGTGAGACTGTTAAATCCCTCACCGACGGAGTGACGCAACTCACCCGGGACAACAGGAGCATGAAGGAGACGATGCTAGACCTCCAGGCGAGAAGCATGAGGGACAATCTGGTCTTCGCGGGGATACCGGAAAAGACAGAGGAAGATCCAGAGGAAACCATCAAGTCCTTCATGGAACATCAGCTCAAGCTTCCAGCAGACACCATCAGGAACATCACCTTCCATCGCGTCCACCGGCTTGGAGCCAAAAAGCCGGAGAACAGGAGGCCGAGACCCATCATAGCCAAATTTGAACACTTCAAGCAGAAGGAGCGAGTGAGGAACCAGGGCCGAGAGCTGAAAGGATCCAACTTCAGCATCAACGACCAGTTTCCTAAGGAAATTCTCGACCGGCGACGCCATTTGTTTCCGCTTCGCAAGAAGTTTATCACCGAGGGATGCCGTGCAGTCATCGCGGTGGATAAACTTTTCATCAACGGCCAACTTTACCGTGATCCGGAAGCCACGCCGTGGCTGTATTATTAGCGTCTGAAACACGGTAAATGTTGTATTTTGTTTTTGTTATTTCATTATGCTTCAATCCCTCTCTTCCCCCCCCCCCCTCTTGCTCACAATACACCTGTGCGTCATCATAGCGCACACGTAAACACCATACGCTCTCTCTCTCTCTTTTGGTAAACCAACATGTTTACTGTTTTACTTTTTTGTTTTCCTTTTTATGTTACTTATTTCACTACCTGTTCAATCCACCACTCTCTTCTTTTCTTTTTTTTAATGCTTTTTGTTTTGTTTTTCTCTTTCTATTTCTCCACCTGTTGTGTGTGTCCCCTCGTCGTCATCAGCATTTACACTCACAGCTAATACATACACAACTATACACACTATACACACCTACATATATGCATGATAGGCTTACATTTAGATACAGACATGCATTATTTACACATAAAGTACACACATACATCCACACACTTAGTTACAGTCTAGTTTAGTATGTCCACTGTTCAGTTTGTCACTTGGAATGTGCGTGGAGTCGGGTCAAAGGAAAAAAATATAAAAATTCTTAATCATTTGAAGAGTATGCAAGCAGACATTGCTTTACTACAAGAGACTCACCTCTCCAAGTCCGATACCTCAAAACTGCATTCATCGCAATACCCACACACATACTTTGCTAGTTACAACTCCAAACAGAGAGGCGTAGCCATTCTCATTAGTAGAAAGGTCAACTTTACATTCCATAACTCCATTACTGACATAGAGGGAAGATACATCATTCTTAATATTTCTGTTGACGGGAGAAACTTATGTATCGCCAACATTTATGGTCCAAATGTTGATGACCCCTCCTTTTTTCACACTTTCTTCTCTTCACTTTCTCCTCACTCAAACCACTGCTTGATTCTAGGAGGGGACCTCAACTTAGTATTTAATCCAAATATAGATCGGTCCAGAGTGACTGGGAGTCACCGTGAGTCTCAATCAGTGGTAATACTTAAGCAATATATGAACGATTATGGTCTTTGCGATGCCTGGCGTTCTTATCACCACACTCTTAGGGAATACACTTATTTTTCCCCAGTTCACCACTCACTCTCTCGCATTGATTACTTTTTAACTAGTAGCTCAATTTTATCTGATATCGCAAACATTCACATTCATCCTATCATCATCAGTGACCATGCACCTGTCTCACTTTCCCTCACTAACAAAACTATAACTGCACCTATAAAACAATGGAGACTTAATACATCATTACTAAAGGACCCAGACTTCCTCAACTACTTTGAGAAAGAATGGACAGATTTTTTAGATTTTAATGATCAACCAGAAATCACGGCGTGCATTCTCTGGGAGGCCGCAAAAGTAGTTATGCGAGGAAAAATTATTTCTTATTCATCATACAAGAAAAAAAAGGAACGTTTACTAGAGCAGGAACTTGAAAATGAAATAAAAATATTAGAAATAGCTTATGCGAACTCACAAAATGAACATACTCTGAATGAACTGAGAAAACTCAAATTAGATTTAAGAGAAATAATTGATAAGAAAACTCAATTCCTGCTTCAGAGGTTACGCTTAGATAAATTTGAACATGACAATAAACCAAGCAAATATTTGGCTAACCAACTAAAATTAAACAAAGAAAAAAACTCCATACCATCCATTAAGGATTCAGCTGGGAACATTACTCACGTTCCTGAGGAAATTAACTCCATATTTAGAGACTTTTACAGAAACTTGTATACACCCCAGATTGACCCATCTCTTTCAGACATTGAGACATTTCTCAATGGTATAGACTTACCTAAATTAAATACGAGGCAGGTATCAAATTTAGATCTTGCTATTTCTGTAGATGAACTTCACGATGCTCTTCAACAGATGCCAAACAATAAAGCACCAGGACCTGATGGGTTCCCTGTGGAGTTCTACAAAACATTCTGGTCACTGCTAGCTCCGATATTTACAAAAATGGCTTTAGAGATTAAAGAAAACTCATTCCTTCCTCCAAATATGAACTCTGCCACAATCAGTCTCTTGCTAAAACCTGATAAAGACCCAACACTTCCATCCAGTTACCGGCCAATCTCCCTGATTAATGCTGATCTTAAAATTATCTGCAAAGTATTAGCTCAAAGATTAGAAAAAGTCACTCCATATATAGTACATCCTGATCAAACAGGTTTCATCAAAGAGAGACAATCGTCCAACAATGTTCGCCGTCTACTCAATGTGATAGACTATTCTGTTATTCATAATTTAAAAACAGCTGTTGTTTCATTAGATGCTGAAAAAGCATTTGATAGAGTGAATTGGAATTTTCTTTTAGCTACTCTACAGAAATTTGGATTTGGAGACTCATTTATAGAATGGATCAAGGTCCTATATAGTTTCCCTACAGCCTCGGTTAGAACGAATAGCCAAATCTCCCCAAGGTTTAATCTTATGAGGGGCACAAGGCAAGGGTGTCCACTTTCTCCGTCACTGTTTGCTATATTTATTGAACCTCTTGCAACCGCAATTCGACAGCATGCAAATATTAAAGGCATCCATACCGCAACCGTTCATCATAAAATAAGCCTTTATGCTGATGATGTATTACTTTTCTTACAAAATCCACATTCTTCTCTTCAAGATACAATCTCACTTATCAATAAATTCAGTTCTATTTCAGATTACTCAATCAACTGGTCCAAATCTACTGTGTTACCAATAAATTTTGACTTCCAGAGCACCTCATCGATTCCACTGCATAAAGGGAACATTAAATACCTGGGAATCAATATTTCCTCCACATTGTCAGATCTGAATCGCTTGAATTACTCCCCAATCTTAAAATTGATTGAGGATGATCTGGCGCGTTGGAAAGCACTGCCAATCTCACTTATGGGAAGGGTTTCTACCGTGAAAATGATGGTCTTGCCTAGGGTTAATTATCTCTTTTCAATGATTCCAACCAAACCTTCTCAAATCTGGTTTAAATCACTAGACTCACACATCAATCAGTTTCTTTGGAAGAGTAAACCAGCACGAATCAGCCTTAAAACTTTACAAAAACCAAAAGAATACGGGGGTCTAGAACTCCCAAACTTTTCATATTACTTCCTTGCAAATAAACTACAATATATACTAAAATGGACCAATCCCACTTTATTAGATCGTTTATGGTTAGAGATTGAACAATCACTTAGCCAGGAGATCCCAATTTCTAACTTGCCCTTTATTAGCCAAATTCTCCGAAAACACAACTGCTTCAAAAGTATTAATATACGCACTACCTTAACAGCTTGGTGGGAGTTTTTGAAAATAACTGGATCCCCGCTCACTCCCTGTCAATTTACGCCTATTTGGAATAATCCTGATTTTCTTTTAAACAAGAAGCCATTGAACTTTCCAACATGGTATGATAAAGGAGTCAGATGTCTTGGGGATATCATCAATGCAAACAGTTTTATCTCTTTTAAAAGTTTAATAACACAATATGCAATCAATCCTAATAAATTCCTAGAATATATACAAATCAAATCTGTAATTAGCGCAAGATTCAACAAAACAACATGGGAAAGTAATCCTACGACCGTTAAATTCTTCAAAACATCTGCCCCCAAAGCTTTATCCAAATTATATGCTCTCTTATCAAAAATAGATAACACAATGAGTATCCCAACTTCCAAATGGCACTCAGACGTATCCACAAGCCTTGACCCAGAATTCTGGAAACAAATATGCCTCAATACTTCTCGTTTGATTAAGAATCCAAATTTACGACTGATTCAGCTCAAAATACTTTACAGAATACATTACACCGGTCTAAGAATGTATAAAATGGGTTTAGCCGACTCTAACATTTGTGTACACTGCTCAGATAATAAGGTAGATAACTACTTACACTCAATGTGGTCCTGTGCTCCCGTGAGTAACTTTTGGCTTGGAGTGTGCGAGAACCTATCATTAGCGTTAGAGATTCCTATTCCCATCTCCCCCGCACTCTGCCTGTTGGGTGATCTCTCCGCAACTGACTTTGATATAAACAAAACATACCTCCTTATAAATGCAATAGGCATCGCCAAGAAAACTATTCTCATGAATTGGAAATCAAAAAATAATTTATGTATAAACCTTTACAAAAACATTTTATTAGATTATGTAGTTATGGAAAGAATGTCTGCTGAATCAAAACAACAACTGACAGAATTCAAATCTCTTTGGGCACCGCTAATTGATTTCCTGACCTGATTCCCATGGGGGCCGGGGCTGGGGCTCTGTCCCGGGGGTCTTGCTCCGTGGGTGGGGGGTCGTGGGTGCCGGGGGGGCCGTGTACCGCGGGGTCGGGTGGGCCTGGGGTGTGTTCCCTGGTGCCGGCCTGGCGGGCCGATCCGTGGGTGGTCTGGGGGCTGGGGGTGGATGGGGGTGCCTGGGCGGGGGTTGGGGTGCGGGTGGAGCTGTTGGGGGTGGCCGCCTTGGGTTGGGTGGGGGGCTGCCCCTCTCGTGGGTGGTTGGGCGGGGGGTTGCGCCCGTGGGGCCGGGGCCTTGCCGCTGTCGGGCGGGGGTCGGCTCGTGCCCCTCTGGCTTCGGGTGTCCGTGGGCTTCCTCCTTCCCCTGGGGCGCGGGGCGGGGTCTGCCCGGGGTCGCCCTACGCTGCGGCTGTGCGTGCCTGCCTGGTACCGGGTTGGGGGGGCTGCTTTCCTCCCTTGTTGGGGCCCCGGCGGTGCTGCCCGACTGCCCTGCGGGGGTCTCCCTCCTGTGTTTTACTCCGCCCTTATTTATTTATTAATTTTATTTATATATATACTTATATATATATATATTTTTTAATTATCTATTTAATAAATTTTATTTATTCTGTTAAATTATATACATGTATATATGGGTGCGTGTGTGTGTGTGTGTGTGTGTGTGTGTGTGTGTGTGTGTGTGTGTGTACATTTGTATGTATGTATGGTGGAATCTGTGTGTATGTATGTAGGTACATGTGTGTGTGTCGCTGCCCCGGTGTGCATTGCTGATCGCGGCACCAGGCCTGCAGAGATGCCATGGCATGCCGGCTGTGGGTGCGGGGCTGGGCCCTTATGGCTTTTTGCCGGATGGGGTGCCTGGTGGGTGGTGGGCGGGGGGGCCTGGACGTGCGGGTATGGCTGCGGGGTTTGGTGGCGCTGGACACTGTTGGCAACCAGGCCTCATGTTTATTTTTATTTTATTTTATTTAAGGGGTTTATTTTATTTTATTTATTATTTTTATTTTTATTTTTTTATATTTTTTGTTTTTGTTTTTGTTTTGTTTTGGTGTATGTATGTGTGTGTATATGTGTGCATATGTATATGTATGTAGGTGTATATATGTGTGTGTGTGTGTGTGTGTGTGTATGTGTATATACATGCATGTGTGTAAGTGTATGTATGTGTATATACATATATGTATGTATATGTGTATGTGTGTATGTATGCGTGTATGTATGTGTAGGTGTGTGTATGGGTGTGGATGTCCGGTGGATCGATTGGCCTGTATGTGGATGAGTTGGGGTAGGTGGGTTGGCGGCCTCTGTGGTAGCTGGGGGTGTGCGTTGTTGTGGTTTACGGGGTAGGTCGCTTTTTTTTTGTTTCAGGTTTCGGCGGCCGCGGGTGTTTGTACTGCGGACGGGCGGTGGTGGTGATGGTTGCTGTGGTACTGCCGGCGGTTGGCGTCGCTGTGTTGGGTTGGAGTGGTTGGGGGACTGTGGCTGGTATCTGTGCGCTTGTGGGGTTGTGGGGGCTGGCTGGCGTTGGCTTGACGGCTGGTTTGGGGGCTGGCGTGCGGACGGGGTGCATTGACTTCTTCCCCGGTTGGGGGGCACCATCCCCTGGCCGGAACTCGTATGGGTGCGTTGCTGTGTGGATGGCCGGGATGCGGTGTTTGCATTGGGCATGGGGCTGTGCAGTTTTTCTGCGTTTGGTTGCTGGTATGGGCTCTGCGGGGTTGGGTTGGGGCGGGCGGGGGCTGGCTTTGTTTGGCGGGGGGTGGGCTCGCGTGACGTCACGCTAAAGTGGTCTGGTGTGGGTCACGGGCCGTTGGGGGGGCGGCTTCCTGGCCGTAGTTCCTGGTTGTCGGCCGCATGGACTGGGGGGGGATGTCCGGGCCCTCTACTCCTCCTACTTATAGCACACACAGTCACACAAATACAGGACTTTGGGGGATTGTCCTGCGGGGAGGCATGGCGGGGGGTTGAGGATGCCTCCTATGGGGCTCCGGTCCTCCTGTCTTGTCCCCTGCTCGGCCATCCCTCAATCTTAGCTGCATATTAGACACTTAGGATTTGGAGGGCTCGGCTTGGTTGGGACCCACCAAGACCTTGATGTCCCCCAATTTTAATCGCATTATTAGTTCCCACAAGCATACATATCTCACTCACGCTACAGTACACGCATCAATAGGGACTGGAGGTCGGCTGTAATGGCTGACCTCCTAATTTTAACTACACAGTAGACACTCTGGGGGCCTTGTACACATGCATGTGGGGGGGTTGGGGTTCGGCACACCCCTCATTGCCTCGTCGGCCGGCGCGGATTCCGGGGACTGCGTTCTGGTGGCCTGCCAGGCTTTTATTAATTTATTATTATGATTATTTATTTTTTTTAATGTGTATATATGTGTATGTATATATATATATATATATATATATATATATATATATGTGTGTGTATGTGTGTATGTATGTATGTATGTGTATGTGTATGTATGTGTATGTATATATGTATATATATATATTTATTTATTTTATTTTATTTTTTATTTGTGTGTGGCGTCGCGCGGGTCTCGCTTCCTGTTGGGTGGGGTCCGTGCCCGTGTGGCCCGACCTTGCGCTGTGGGGTCTCTGTTGGCGACCTGATGTGGTGGCGGCGCGGCGCCCGTGTCTGGTCTGGATACTGTGTCTCGGTTGTTTGGGCGGTGGTGTGTTTGTGCGGGTTTGGGTTGGGGTGGTGGGGTCTTTTGGCGGGGGGGGGGTGTTGGTGTCTCTTGTTTGCGTGTTGGCGTTTGGGCTTGCTGGCGGGCTGGCGCTGGCTGGTATCTGTGATCCTGTTGGCGTGTGGTTGCCGGTCGCGGTTTATTTTCTGATCGCTTTGATTTGATTGGGTGGTGCTGGCTGTCTGTGGGTGTTGTGGCTGCTGTTTCTGCTGCCGTTTGTTTGTGGTGTGGGCGCCCGTGGCTGCTGGGTCTGGTGCAGGGGGGTGGCTGATGTTGTGACTGGTGGCAGCGCGCGCGCGTGGTGGTTGTCGGGGCTGACAAACTGTGTATGTGTATGTGTGTGTGTGTATGTATGTATGTATGTATGTATGTATGTATATATATGTGTATGTGTATGCATGTGTATGTGTGTGTATGTGTACATGTGTATGTTTATGTGTATGTATATATATATGTATGTATATTTCTGGAGGTACGTTCTGGGCCTGCCTGTCGGGTGGGGGTCGGCGCCTCAGGCTACTGCATCCGGACTGCGTGTCTGGAGCTCCTGGGTCCCGCCGTCCATCCCTTCCGGGTGGCCGTCTTGGTTGGGGCCTGCTGGGTCTGGTCCCTGCTTCTACTGTGGTGGCTTTTAAAAAAAAAAAAAAAAAAAAAAAAAAAAAAAAAAACACGTCGGGGCGCAGACACGTCACCAACTGATGCAAAGAGGAGTGGTCCATCCAGGGTCTCGACTTTGAACAGCTAGCGCGTCATCCATGAAGGCTGATACGTGGTCACCTGATAACTTCTCCATGCAGTAGAGGGGAAAAGAGGAAAAAAGGGAGACAGCAGATAAACTGGTCTACAAAGGGGTCTATTTAAAGGCTAGAGTATACAAATGAGTTTAAGATGGGACTTAAATGCTTCCACTGAGGTAACATCTCTAACTGTTACCAAATTCCAGACTACTGGAGCCCGAATAGAAAACACTAAAGCATGCAACGTTTTTTTGGGCTCTGGGAATCACTAATAAGCCGGAGTTCTTGGAACGCAGATTTCTGGTCAGGACGTATGGTACAATACAATCAGCAAGATAGGATGAAGCTAGACCATTTAGTATTTTATACATACGTATTAAAACCTTAAAGTCACATTTTAAGTGCACAGGAAGCCAGTGAACGAAGAACAGGAAACCATACTTACCTTGTTTCTTCCACCGAGTCAAGTTCTTGCTGCCTTCGGAGCTCTGTAGCTTCGGACTAGCTAGCTGAAAGTGAAGCGGTGATACAGAGAGTGGGTTTGATAAGACTACTAAATGTGTTGGCTCAGGAATAAGGAAAGCTGTAAAACAATTAGAAGCATACAGATAGAAAGATAGCAATTTTTAAGCGGCGAAACAGTGAGAGCGAGCAGACTTCCGGACGTCACGTCAGACGTGAAGTCAGCTCCGTTTAGTATTATTTGCCAGCTTAGCAACTAGCTAGCTGAAAGTGAGGCGGTGAAACAGAGAGTGGGTGCTTTGTAAGTTTGATAAGACTACTAAATGTGTTGGAGAAGGATTAAAGAAAGCTGCAAAACAATATAGCATTTAGCTTTTGAACGGTGGACAGCGCAGTAGCTTCGGACCAGGATTCGCTAGTGAGGTGGTGAAACAGAGAGTGGGTGCTTTGTAAGTTTGATAAGACTGCTAAATTTGTTGGGGAAAAAAAATAACAAAAGCTGTTGAACAGTTAGAACCACACAGATAGAAATATAGCACTTAGTTTTTGAGCGGCGAAACAGCAGCAGCAAGAGTGGCAGAGATCTGGCCCAAAAATAAAACACAAAAATAACCTACTAATTACCTGCTTTGTTTTTTTGTATGTTAGATACCTATTACCTGCACATTAATAGATATTACTGTAAACATACCAAAATTAACCATAAGGCTATTTTACAGCTCAACCAAAAAAAACTAATCAAAAATCAATAATGATTTGACAACTAAAGACAATAAAAAGTCCATCAGTGCAATGAGCTATAGTAGCAAATAACATAGTTGTATACAATATCCTATCATTACATTTCAGTGTACATCAGAAATCACTGTGAAGATACAAACAAAGGTAAAACTATTCAGTTAATCAACTATACATGATGCGGGTAAAAATATAGAGACACAAGTAGTACTGACATGTCTGACTTGCTACAAACCATGATTTTGAAATAAATAAGTAAATAATAAATATAAATATGAAATAAATATGAACTGAAAATGGCCACTGGATGCACTGTATTATAAAGTGTGTTTCACCACAATTAATGATATGATTGGACTTAACGATGCAATGCGTGATTTAAAAATGTGACAAGGTTATTCTCGTCCACAGAATAACAGTTTGGGTGAATGTGCTCTCACAGAACACATGTGTTAACTTCACACACACGTCAATGATGTGAGTGGTGGTCTGAATCTCATTTATTTTACGTACTGTTTTTTAGCCTTCATCCCATGGATGTGCTGTTATGTTCCAATGGTGACGTTATTGACTGAAGCCTCCAAGCAGTAACCCACTCGCTCTGGCACTCATCACTCCATCACTGAGCCGTCGCCATAGTAATTTAATCTTCAACTACACTGTTGTTACTTCAAATATTAGGTTGCATGTACAAATAAAATCAGTCAAACAAATTATTGCAGGTTTAACTGCTTACTATTGCAAATATCTAATCAGTCAATCCCATAGACATACAATGAGAGTTCAAACAATTCAAGGATATTCACAGAACATATACAAATACTAGGGTTGCGAATCTTTGGGTGTCCCACGATTCGATTCAATATCGATTCTTGGGGTCACGGTTCGATTATAAATTGATGTTTCCGATTCAAAACGATTCTCTATTCATTCAATACATAGGATTTCAGCAGGATCTACCCATCTGCTGACATGCAAGCAGAATAGTAGATTTTTGTAAAAAGCTTTTATAATTGTAAAGGACAATGTTTTATCTACTGATTGCAATAATGTAAACACACAAATGTAAATCCAAGACAACAATATGTTGTCTGATTTATTCATGCTTGCACAAATTTTAACTAGAACAAAATGTTTTAACATTTGACTGAATTTGACACTCAGTTAGTTACTACTCACTCAGTTACCAGAACAATACAATACAGTAATACAACTCCTGTGACTGTAACATCAATAGAATACAATTGGTAGGCTAAGCTAGCTGCCAGTCTGTGCCAGAACTTGCCAAAAATTACCATAAATGATACAAAAATACTGTAACTGTTCATTATGAACTACTTCTTTGTGTAAAACAACAAAATAAATTATTCATACATCAAATTAGCTTAGGCTAGCTGCCTTTATATTTCTGAGAATATGCCACTTCCAAAAATAAAATTACACAAATACTAGTTAGTTATGTCTCTTTTTTTGTTAACAAAACACAAAAGCAGCATTATAATGTGTGTAACATAAATACAATTGGTAGGCTTAGGCTAGCTGCTTTATATTTCTGAGAACTTGCCACTTCCAAAAATACAATTAAACAAATACTGTTATTTCTCTTTTTTTCTTAACAACTGTGGGGAGGCGGGGCCGGCAAACCAACAGCGAGGCGTGCCCCGCCGGACCGACTCCGAGATGGCGGCGAGGAGGGCTTGGCCGGCAGTCCGACAGTAGCTAGCCCGCTCCAAGATGGCGGCGAGGAGGCGTGGACGGCGAGCAAGCAGCGGGGCGGGCGCGCCGGGATTGGCGCCGTAATGAACGTCAGGTGTGTGGATCGCCCGGCTGGGCACAATTGAATAATCTCCTCTCACTGAATAAAAGGGGAGCAGCAGAGGAGGACGGGGGAAAGACGGAGATGAGAGAAGGAGCCAGAGAGAGGCAGATGCAGAGCGAAAGAGGAAGAGAGCGCAAGGAAGACGACGACACCGTAACGCTCATTACGGCGCCGATCCCGGTGCGCCCCGCCTCGCTGCTTGCTTGCCATCCACGCCTCCTCGCCGGTGTGCCCTGCTTTGCTGTCGGACTGCCGGCCAAGCTCCTCTCCGCTATCTTGGAGCGGACTTCGGTGTGCCCTGCTTCGCTGTCGGTCTGCCTGCCCCGCCTCCCCACAAGAACAAATCACAAAAGTGCTTGACAAAACTTTGTCAGTGTAGGATAGGAGGATTATTATCCATCATTCAGCAATCACTAATCTGTAGGTTCTTTTGCAGGAAAATAAGCTGATCAACATGTTGTGGAGATGGACAGCTCCACCGCGCTGTCATTACATCTCTAGCAGTGGAGAATACTCTCTCTGCCGCAACACTTGTACCTGGGATACATAGAAACCGTTTAGCTAATTTGGCTAGTAGAGGAAAATCTCTCTCTTCGGACTTCCACCAGTCAAGGGGGTCTTCTGTGAGAGAGAGCGCAGGTTCTTCTAAATACTTCTTCAGCTCCTCCTCAGCTCTGGTACTGGCTGATTTGGGAGCAACTCTGACCTCAGTGAATGTCTTCCCCAGCAGATTCACCAGTGCAGCAGATGTTGTTCTTCTTTTTGGGGCAGGGCCTTCTTCTTGGCCTGACTCTGGCTCCACACGACTGCTGTTAGCCTCTCCTGGCCTCACTTGGTCCTGCAGGAAAAACATGCTTTATTTTTGTAAACAAATGTCCAACAAAAGAAGATTATAGTTAGGTAATAATAGGCACATTATAAAGTGTAGTTTCAACAGATATATAATATACTGTATACACAGGTGTGTTATACAAATGTGTATTAATATATAGTAGGTTCATTTTAATTTTACCTCGAGTGCTGCAGTCTCTGTTATCAGTCTGGCATGGATGTTGTCCAGTTGTTCCTCTCCAGCAAGGAAAGGCATTGTGCAGAGGCCATGTGGAGAAGGTTTTTAGTCTTCTCACTGCTGTATCTTGTTGCCAGGTTGTCATGTACCGCCCATTTGATGTCTCGGACAAGTAGGGGTCAGCCAAGTCGCCCTCTGTGTCATGAAGCAGCTGGGCATTTAATGGAGCTATGACTGACAGTGTGGGTGACGAATCCTCTGACATGATCTTAGTGGCATCTTTCAATGAGGAAATACTTGATTTCTGCATACATTTTCCTGAGGGAACTCTCCTGAAGGAATCAATAAAGTACTATCTATCTATCTATCTATCTATCTATCTATCTATCTATCTATCTATCTATCTATCTATCTATCTATCTATCTATCTATCTATCTATCTATCTATCTATCTATCTATCTATCTATCTATCACTTAGTGTGGAGGTGTCAGCAGTATTATTTTTTCACACCCCAGGAGAGACAAGAGTGGTACATATAGCAGGCAGCTGCTCCAGAAACCGTTCGACCATATAGTGTGCGCTGTTCCACCTGGTTCTAACGTCGGTTATCAACTTCTGATCCGTGATCCCCTTCTCTGTCTGACTCGCTTTCAGGGCCTCACACGCAATGGCGCTCCTGTGGAAGTATCCGGTGATTCGCCTGATCCTCCCTAGTACCCGTGACCAGGGGCGCCGCTAGGGATTTTGGGCCCCATGAAAAGAATCTTTACAGGGCCCCTGTATTATAATTTCATCATCATTAGGGGCCTCTCTGGGCCCCCCTCCATCATGGGCCCCTAGAATCCGTCTCCTTTACCCCCCCCCCCTTTTCGGCGCCCCTGCCCGTGACACAGTACCAAGCTTCAGAGCCTTCAGGCCTGCGAGGTTGAGCGTGTGTGCAAAACACGTTATGTGTGTTAGCTCATCAAGCTGCATGGCAGCAACCACGTTAGCTGCGTTATCTGTAACAATCACCAAGTCAGTGAGCATCAGCCCCCATTCCTTTGCGACCGAGTGAAATGTTTAATTCATGTTAACAGCAGTATGGCTTTCATGCATCACCCTAGTTTGCAAGACTTGAGACTGGAGCCGCCATTCATCTGGGAAGTTGTGCGCGGTTAATGTGGCGTATGATTCTGTGGTCCTATAGGTCCAGTGATCACAGGTAAGAGCTACTCTGCTAGCTTTAGTCACAGCTTCCCCCAATTTTAGCTTTGTCTCTCTCTAAAGCATTGTCTGTAAAAACCGAGTGTGATGGGATGTGGCTCAATAGTTTTGATCATGAACCTGAAGCCTTCTCTCTCCATTGTGCTGTATGGTTGCAGGTTTTTTGCAATGAAACAATCGATGGATCTGGTTATCTTCTTTGCCCGTTCAGAACTGGGTGGTAATTTAGTAAACTGGTGAATTGTGTGTTGATCAGCTGCTGGTGTTGTTAGTGGGTGATCCTTTTCCTCTGATAACTCTGGGTGGTGTCTGTCCAAGTGAGCGCTGGGATTTGAAGTATTCCCAAAATACTTAACTTTAGCGCTACAAAGTCTGCAAATTGCATGAGTCATGTCAAGCCCTTTCTTGCCACGGTAAAATCCAAAGTGTCTCCAAACGTTTGCTGTCGAAGTCCGCTGAGGCGGTTGTATTTCTTCTTTAGGCTGCTCGGTTTCTTTTTCTTCTACCTGCATTTAAGCGGCAACACAACAACACTACACTTCCCTTAGTAGCTAGCCACCAGGTAGCCACGCTGCTTATTGCGTAATACCTACGGTAGCCCAGAAGGCACATACACATTGCCGGGAGCGGGGGAAGAAAATCGATTTTTGAAAAATGAGAATCGATATTGAATCATACAACGTGAGAATGGAGATTTGAATTTGAATCGATTTTTTCCCACACCCCTAAAAATATCTTGGTTTATAACTTTTTTTTCTGGATACAAGCTGCATCTCTGAATTTTTTTATCCAAAAGGTTGTGAGACAAAATTTAAGTTACGAGCCTCCCTGATGCTCGGTGGCATAACGAATGCCACAGTAAGATCCAAACAAAAGATCTGGTCTTACTCGCTAGCATTAACTTGTACAAAAATGTAAAAAACAGTGTTGACTCCTGAGAAGAATATGTGAATGGTTTTCATTGAATTAAAGAAAGACATCATCGAAACATTATGGTGCGTTTTTAGCTCCGTAACTTGGTGAAGCAGTTGGAGCGTAGTGCTAGTCTGCACCAAACTGAGGCAGAATAAATTCATAACGCCAGCCAAGGACGTTAAAATAATACTAAACGGCAGACATTTTTAAATGAGTAAATGGCCAGGTAGCCGTTGGAAGGAGATACCGTTGTTGGGAACTCACATGGCTGCAGTAGTTGTGACCCCAAGATGCAGGAAACAGGAGAACAACGTGCAGGTAGGAGTTTTTAATATACACAAAATAGGAGGAAGCAGTCATACATGCAAACGGTCCTAAACATAATCAATCCTCGAGCACTGAGGAATAGGCAAGGCAGGCATAAATAGCCGCCTGATTGGCAACTGCCACCAGGTGTGCCAGGATGCCAATCAGGGACAGGTGAGGGAAACCAGCGCTCAGGGAGACAAGCAGGAAAGCGAAACAAAAATAAGAGCACCGACAGGAAACAAACACCAAACAAGGAACCACCACCACAAGTGAAGTCACAGATCGTCACAACCGTAGGATTCCACTCTCCAAGGTTAATGTTGTACATCAGGAGTCTTCAATGTTCTCCAGGCCAAAGACCCCCAAACTGATAGAGATGGAGCGTGGACCCCTTACTTATATAGCCTGTACAAAAATTGTGTTTTATTTAAACTAGTCCTATAGGTATTTTGTTATTGTGCAATACTAAGATTTTAAGAGAATACAGTGTAGTGCCACTAGCTAGCAAATAGTACGCTGATTGCTAGTTGGCAATTGGAGGGCTAATTATGGCAACTGAACAGTTTCCAAAATGTATGCGCTAAGTTATTTTGCCGTGGCCTCTTTTTGCGCTCGCGATGTGCCATTCTCTTCCTCTATGCGTGTGACACCCTTTTGGCACTTAGGGGCGGGCATCGAATACACGGCCCAGGAACTCCCTTAGTCACTTTAAATGTCTCCAGGTTAGACTCCTCAACTAACCTAATCTTCCCCTGAATCATTAGCTATATGCACATGCACACATTTAATCGGATTAAAAGCCTAACGGAACAAAAAGGGGGACGGCGTGGCGAAGTTGGGAGAGTGGCGTGCCAGCAATCTGAGGGTTACTGGTTCAATCCCCACCTTCTACCACCCTAGTCACGTCCGTTGTGTCCTTGTGCAAGACACTTCACGCTTGCTCCTGATGGGCCTGGTTAGCACCGTGCATGGCAGCTCCCGCCATCAGTGTGTGAATGTGTGAATGTGTGTGTGTGAATGGGTGAATGTGGAAATAGTGTCAAAGCGCTTTGAGTTCCTTAAAAAGGTAGAAAAGCGCTATACAAGTACAACCCATTTACCATTTACCATTTACCAAAAATGTTTCATGTAAACATGCCATTCCGAATATTCTAACCCGATCACACACGTTCGGATCAAAATGTAATTCCGATGAAGACGGGTGGTTTATGCCGATTATTCATTCTGATTGTAGAGCATGAAAACACTTCTTCTGAAATTCGGACTGAAATGATCCTCTCTGCGCATGTCACAAGTTGCCTTAAAGCTACTTCAAGTGCTAATTGCTAGCCTCAGACACATACACACGAAGACAGACAGTAGGGGCTTAAATTTACCAAACAGAAAGTAGGGGAGTGCAAACGGTTATTTTCATACAGTTTTTTAAATTAATTTTTAAAACTGCAAAGTCACTGGTGAGCCGTGCGTTTCTCACCTAGGCCTTCAGTGATGTCCTACTTAGTGCGACTTCACCTCTCAAAATACCGTAATTTATGTCACCACATGTACACGGCTGGAGATACTATACAGAAACACACTTGCACACTACTGTGCATTGAATCACCTCAACAGTGTACAAAACGGTCTATTTTTCGGCGCATTCAAAATTCAATAAACCTGCTTCAGCAATTAAAACATATGTTGGTACTGTCAAAATTAAAACAATTGTATAGAACAAATTAAATAAAGAATAAAGAAGAAATTAAATATTTGAACTCACAATTTGTAGCACCCATTCAATGCTGTGTAAGCGAGTGATACTACTCGTAGTCGGCAGTTGATCGTAGTCGGTTGGTTCGTGTGAAAGTCGTGGGCAAACAATTTCACCGCCGAGATAGCTTCCGGTGTCGGCCGGCCTTGTCGCACAAGATCTAGTTTCTCTTAAGTATCTTTCTTGAAAATGGCCTTGCAAATATACATCTGCCACCCAATCAACATTTTGAGTTTTCTGTGGCTTTCTATGGCTCGTAGGTATGTTTTCGCAACTTGTGATTGGATACTCACTTGGGACTCTCAAGTGAGTATCCAATCATAGCGTAAGACCAGCTATAAGGCCTTACTGACTTACTCGTGATCTGATTGGCTATCGCAGTTATCTATCAACTGTATGTGTCCGCTGAATTCTGATTTGATACAAACTCCAACCTGAAAACAACAGCGCTGGAAGAAGCATAATATGACATGAAGAGAATATGAATAATTTTAGATATTTAGGGAAAGTAAATAAAACATTACTTTTATCTTTAATTTTAAGGGAGTGGGGTGTGGAATATCTTGCTCCAGTCACCCCCGCGACCCCAAGAGGGACAAGTGGTAGAAAATAGACGGATGGATGAATGATATATAATGAGTGCATATGTGTGTTGTATATATATATATATATATACACACACATACACACACACACACGTGTGTGTGTGTATATAAATACATACATATGTAATATTATGATGGATGTATGTGTGTGTATGTATGTAGTATTACTAGATAATGAGCTATCACAGGATAGGAATAATATCTACAGAGTCATAACCAAACACATGGCTAGCAAGAAGTTTGAGCCAATGCTATCTATCAGAACAGGACATAAGACCAAAGAATGCAGGGGATCACAAGACAGTGTGGGGAGGTTCTACCAGACCGAGCCAAATGGTGTGGAAATAAGGACAGTCTGAGATTGGGAGATTCAAGAAGACCCCTGTCAAGCTTTGCTTCCAGGCATGTGAAATTTCCGCGAAAACCAGAATATGCACGTTTTTAAATGTTTATTTTTGTGTCAAAATATCAATTCCGCGTTTTTAAATTAAATATCAATAAAAATACAATCCAAACAAGATTTGTTTAACGATCGCCTCAGCCGCAGGTACTCGCTGTTCTTCTTGCCTAAACGCTGCATTAATTATCTAGCTAGTTAGCTTACTTGTTGTCGCCACCATTCGCTCTCCGAGCCACGACATTGACGGCTGTCCACTTTGCTGCTAATCGTATTTGGATAATTACAATCCGAAAACTTTTAGTTCCGAACCAGTTGTAGTTCTAATAGTAGTATTTACTAATAGCCACCGAGAAGGTATATTTTTGACGTGACGGACTGTAAACAGAGGTCACAAAACCGGATGTTCATTATCTGAGGGGGCGTGGCTACAGGATGGAGATGCCAAATGGTAAACATTTTCGAGTCATTTACACGCATGTTATATAATAACATTATTACATTTTCAATGCTAATAATGTTAGTAAATCGTTTACTAAAAAAAATGCTGTGGTACATTACATGGGACATGTAAGTGGCAGAAAGACAGTCATAAGAGTTTGATATATGAAAATAAATCCAACAGTAAGGTGTAGAAATGCACCCAATTGCAGGAAATGCAATGTATTTCTTAAAAAATCTCTTTCAAGGTTTGTGTGGCACCATTTTGTTGTGATAGAAATGTTCCTCCTTTTTTTCCCCTTTTCAGTTGTTGTCTAATTGTTGGTCGTGTGATGGGTGATGAGCCTAGAAGACGCCAACGAGGAATCGTTGAACACAAAGCTGTATTTGTTTCAGCGAGCCTCAGACTGGAACAGCAGCTTCCAGGAGAAAGAGTATGGGCCTGATTCACAGTGGTCCGAGAGGACCACTGTGACTAAATACCCCTTACCTGAAGACCCCCACTCTTCGTAACTCTGGCCTTGGAGCCGGCCAGTCTGGACAAAGCCCAGTTTGTTGCTTGGCCAGTCAACCTATTTCCTCTGATCAGTTTGAGTCGGGTGACCTCCGACCCCTATCTTCTACTCTTACCTGTGAGGGCTTCCTATCAGATGTTGCTAATGTGTTTACACTTCCTCCTAAAATCCAAGCTTGCAATTATTTTAGGATTCCAATTTCCTGGGGGCAAAAGTCCCCACTCTCTGGAGAGCTTGTGATGGACATCTGCATATTTCCTTAATAGGATAATCTTCAAAAGGATTCTGTGACCAAATACAAATACATGCTAGTTCAATCATATAAGAAAATGGTACGCAGTATAAGTTACCACACTCTCAAATGGTGATCCTATTAGACTTAGACTTAGTCTAAGTCTAAAATGATCACCATATAATTTACCACCATATACTGTAATTTACCACACTCTCAAATAGTGATCCTATCCCTGAGCTTCGGACGACATAAGACGTACAAAGGAAGAAAGAGCCCAGACTTCTTCTTGCTGACCAACTGCTTGGTTTGTTTGCTGAGATGGTCTTCTTCTTGGGAAAGTTATATCTTCTTCTTCAGTCAATCGCATTGTAAAATAAAGCTAAGACGGTGAAAGTGAAAATTGACAACGACTTGGTGAGTTTTATAGGAGATTTAACAAATATGCGTAGGAGTAAAAGTTCTCCTCCCTTTAAGAGGCAATATAATATATATATATACATACAATATATTCTGTTATATGTTTTTTGGAAATTTTTTATCTTTAAGTTATTTTCTTCTTAAAAATGCATGTTGCATGAGGGGGCAAAGATTAAATAGATTTTAATTAGTGTCACTGTTTCGCAATATGA